>NW_028292748.1:0-48938 GCF_964252035.2 Podarcis erhardii | reverse complement strand
GTGTCTGTGGCATCTGAAAACAGATTCTTAAATAGAGCAGTCAGTGTAACCGCCACTGCAGCGCCACATGGTCGGAAAAGTCCGTGCTTATGCTCCCCTTCTACGAGTTCAAGCACAAATGCAATCCAGCATTTCGCTAAACTTTTACCTAGCCAATAACTGCATTCTCTCTAGGTAGACGATGTGTGGATCAATTATGCATACAACAACGGATCCTGCGGGCATGATAAGCACCAGACTTAGTGCCACACAAGCCAGCAACGTGAGGGACGATATTATCGATTACACTAAGAGGGCGTCGCGAACGAAGGTAACCAGCCATTTCGCTAGCCACTTGCAGCAGCCCTGCCTGCTGTTTTCCTGCGGATGCTGCTTTTGATGAACAGCGGCAGCGATCTAGGTAAGCAACAAAACAGCGCAAACCCACATCGTACAAACCAGATATTTTCTCGAAAAGTGTTCTTCTTACTGTGGACGCTGCGAGGATTAATCCACCTAACTCGTTGACACATGGGCTACCGTTTCCGCAGCTGAAGTTTTCAAATGCATTCCGTCAGCAACCACAGCAAATAATTCATATGCGTGATCATCCTCGCTAGCGAAACGGCCGAGTGCGTGATACAGATTACAACATATTATCTGACTTGGAGCGCCTACATAAGGGGTCTGGTTTTTTTTTTTGTTAACGGCGTTGCTGTTCCCCGTTTACGATCTTTGATTAAAGTATTAATAATTTGTTTTCGGTGCTGCCGTCGTCTTCGAGGTTATCTCGCTGTCTCTCGTCCTCCTCTCTGAAACCGGGATTCTGAAATCCATTAGACAGGACCACTTAACTCGGGAGCACCATGGCAATTGGCAAAGGTAAGAAGAGGTCTCAAGAAAGACGCGGATGAAACTAGGTAAAAAACTTGGGGTAAACTTGTGAAGCGGTCATATCAGGTGTACATATATACCGAATGGTCAACGTTAGCGACACACACCTGTAAAATGGAAAGATGAAAAAACTCACTGCAGCTGGGATTTTTCTTTTTGCAGTTGGGATTTTTCTCACTGCAGTTGATATTTTCTTCCACATCTGAATAAATTCCCCCCCCTTCTTGATCCAGAATTATCAACCAGCTTAATCCAAGCGTGTTTGCGATTTCAGCATAGTTTTTATTTGCGGTAAGTTGTGGATGCTGCCCATTGGTACTGACTCTTATCCTTACGTACACTCAAACGCCATTTTATCTGGTAGAGCTTTCCATGATGTAATATTTCGCATTTTCGGGCTTTTTCTCATCGGATATCAAATCGCGTCAAAGTCCACATGCAAGTAGTATTAGCAACACATTTTTACTTTGTGTGATATGTATTTTACATATCTATACATATGTATCTATATGTATCTACCTATGTGTAAGTCTTTAGGTGAAAAACAGGGGGTAAAAATTATACACTTGCTGCAAAGTCCTATTTTCTAAATGAAGTGAAGGGATTGTGGTGGTGATGTTGAATCTGTGTTCACAACTTTTTCTATGCTTTCAAATTTGTAAGTTCACCTCTGAGAATCGCGAATAGAACCCAACGTCACTGAAAGGCAAAATAAGCTATTCGAGCGACAGCTTAGCGAGCGCTGCTGCTGAGATTTTGACGTCCTCTATATGTGGGAGATCCCTTAGCGGAAGCATTCCAGCTGTGTGATAACTTTATTTTAGTCCACTTTACCACTCGAAATAGAATAAAAAGTGATTAGATATTCACGTCTTTCTTTTTCTAGTTGCATCATTTTATTTATCCATTCCCCATCCTTTTTCGCAACACACGAGAGCATTTTTTCAATTCCTTGCTATTCTGCTTTCAGTATAATAGGAAGTTTCTTGTGTTCTCGTTTTCGAACCAGAGATTTCTAAGCTCTTTACTCAGATTTGTTTCCCTGGCTATTTTCCTTTGTCAATTGTTCTCTTCTGGTGTCTGGCCTGCTGTATAAAGTGCATTCACCCTCGAAATGTCACGCAAAACACCGCATAAGGCTTCAGTGACTAGTAGTGAAAGCAGTGAATTCGCCGGTTCTTATGGGCAAATCTTTGCACTGACACTCAAAGTGGGGGTTAGGGCACCGCGTATTACTGCGTCGCAGGGCTTCTTTTCCAGCATACATGGTGATGATTTTTTCACCTTTAAAACGCAGATGCTTTCGTCGCACTATTTTCTTTCCTTTGATGGAGAATGTTCAGTAGAAGCCGCGCACAATATACAGTGTATCTACTTTGCAGCTTCTTCCTTCTGTTTATACGCTTGGCACGTCATTCGTAAGATAAACGTATACTTCCCCAGCATATTGGTTTTGACGCAGCTCTTAATAGATTATCCACTACTGTATTGCGAGAGGGGTCGCAGCGTCTGCGAGATGAAAACCTCTGAATTTCAGGTCAAGAAAGGTAAATGGCTGCGCGATGCTTTGGTTTCGACGTTTAAAACAGTGTCCTTTACACGCGTAACATAACAAGCCTACGCAGACGGGTTGTATTGCAGAGCGTACAAGTTTTTTGCTTGGAGAGTGAAAGATGATATAAAACTCTCATTCTCAATTAGCGCTTCAACTCATACACATATTGTTATTTCTGTTGTAGCCAGCCCTCTTGTAACAACGTAGCGTCCGCACTTCCTGCAGAGCACTTTGATGCCGGATTTTGGAAGAGTTATTGTAGCATTTATTCCCTTATTTTTGACAACCGTGTTTTTAGGGGAATTTCATCCAGTATTTGGACATCGGAAGTTGCTAGCTACTCGTACATGCAGAAGTAGAATGGCTATCCTTGAGCGCTTGCGAGGAAGAACAACACCAGTACTCGTTACTGAAGGGCATGTTGCCTATTCTGTTAGACATCATCTTGTATGACAGAAGCGACATCTTATTAGCTTTAGTTTGATGTACTCATGCAGTAGTACGAATGTAAATATCGGTCTAGAACGCGTGTACATTGATTTTATATATGTATATATAACTATATCTATATTTATATCTATATATATGTATATATAGAAATATTTATGCATGCATTGCACGTATGATCATTTATTCGTGCACAAAAACCGTTCGCTTCTCAGAGTCTTTTCTCAGAGAAAAATGTGTAGTATGACACATAACTCCTTTGGCGCTAGATGATTTTGTGCATATGTAAAAAGCAGCAGATTTTGTGTCAGATGTACATGCCTACGACGCTGTAACGAAAGGAGTGCGCAGTAAGCAGTGACAACAAAGCCTACATACTTGACAGTATGTAAGTTTACAAAAACGTTGATATACAGAGGTATTAGGAGAAAATCACAGCAATGCATTCTCGCAGGGTGTCCGTACTGTGTGCGCGTCTGCCCTTTCTCTCAGTAAAGCGGACTCCCGATCCGGGAGTGGCTACAGCAGTGCAGTCTGTCATTCAGCAGCAACAGTTTAAGCGCATGGTGCACTTTGGCTTACGGTCGCTTTCGGATTTCTGCTCGCCATCGAATCAGCTTTACCAGTAAGGCCTCCCGCTGTTTCAAGTCGTGGATCTGACAAAGTGCGTTTATCTGAGGAGAAACGCAGTTTCATTCTTGAGACTTTGACTTTGTTTCATTGATGCCGTTAGTTTTTTCGAAGCCTCATTTGATCAAATAATTGTATGACTCATTATTATGGTCACACTTATCTCTGTATAACAAACCAGATGCATATAAAACAAACTTAGCCCTACTCACTGCATAAGAACGTGCTTTCACACCGTATTTGAGGGAAGAGAATGACGCATACATACGTGCATACTTCCATATAATTTTGAGAAACTCTCAAGCTTTCAGTTTCATATATCGTAACGCTTCAAAACGTCAAAATGAGTATTTCGTAGCGGTCTGACGTGTCAGGAAAAAATGTTCACATTAATCTCCGTTGCGCACCAAGGCTGCGCTGCAAACTACGCTTTTTGGAAGCTCTGGCTTATTCCGAGCGTCGTTGAGTTCGTTCTTTATATGCACTGCGCTTTATGATGATGGTATGCAAAAAAGCATCTGAATTTTCAAGTGCCCAGCTCTGCTATGATATATATCCAGTTGCAACAAGGCTTCTAGCTGTTATGCAGACTCGGACTCAGCGAGATGACGAGCATCAATGGCCTCCATCGAACTTCATGCATATATATATATATATGTATAGAGCAGATCTCCGCTGTAGCCACTTGTTGTGGGCTGGTCGCTTCTGCGGCTGTGCCTTCAAAATGGATGGCGCTTCATTGCACTTGCCTTTGGAAACGTTGCTGAGTCTGCCACAGCTGCAGCTGCTTCAGCTTCCAAGTAAACCGCTCATGCTGAAACTTTTCGTGTTTTTTTTGTTGTGAACCGCTCATGCTGAAAATTTCCGTGCTTTTTTTGCCTCATTCTAAACTACTGTGCGTGGGATGCTGTTGTAAGCAATGGTTGCTTTGGCCCACATTAGTACGAATTCAAATTTTGGTGCTGTATTTTACTGCTGTGTATGCCGTTAGAGAAAACGCATTGGAGGCGATGGACCGTGGAGTGCTGGCTGCCATCCAGACAGCGGTTAGTACCTTTAGTGATGATGACGACCTTTTGCAAGTTGCTGCGCGAGTGATTTGGGCTATGAGCAAAGCTGTGAAGGAGGAAATGGATAAGTAAGACCGTTATTTTGCATATATATATATATATACGTGTACTTATACGTCATTGAGAATGCTTCTTCCACATGCTCATGCGACAGTTCAAAGCTTTTCGTTGTTTTCAAACAATGACGAGCACGTAGAGGTTGCCTCATAGGGTACATGCGTACATCAGTGTAATCCTTGATTGAATACTGCGCTTCTCTACGAACTGCGCTTCTCTACGAAAACTGCGCTTTGATTCGCGTTCGATGCCCATTCCACCTGAACTGTCTGCAGTAACCTAAGACAGCTTTCTTTGAATTCGCATGACATTATGTGGGAGTTAGTTTTATTTGCGATATCATTATGAGTGAAGATCCTTGTCAGCATCAAAAAATTGCTGTAGACAGTACAGTATTGCAATTACGCGCGTGACACGGCTGTGGCTTGTGTCTGCCTCATGCTGGTATTTGCTGCATAAGTCACATACAACAAGCAAGAGAATCACATGTGTGAGGTATGAGCTGCAGTTTGGGTAGTGGTATCTAGGAAAGCCATTCAAAGCACACGGGCCTGTACACGTATATCGTTGGGTCCATGTCTTGAGCGCTGTACTAGTTCCAAAGTATATATATATATATGTATATTTGTAGGTATATTTGTATGAATACAGTCTACATTGTAGTATGATGCAAAGCGATTGCACTTGAATTATTGTCGTTTGCCGCTCATGCCACAGATTTCGTCTTATACTCTGCACACAGTAGAATCCGCAACTGCAGTTTAAAACTCATTTGTGAGCGGTCAGGTTGTCAGAGCTTTGTCTCGACTCGTTCTCGTTGGAAGACTACATAAAAACGCGCAGAATTAGAAACTTTAGGGCAGAGGTGGTTGCCCGCTTCACTGAGAGCACTGCGGGATTGGCAAGTCATCCTTAACAAAAACTGCATTGATCCTCTTATGTCTCATAAACAGAAAGTAACACTCGTTTTTCAAGTATACATATATATATATATATATATATATATATATATATATATATATATATATATATATATATACGTGCTTTCAAGTTGACTGTATGGCCGTCATGTCTATGCTGCGGGGAACCAGCCATAGAAGTTTGCATACTGGGAGCGTAACAACAGGCATATTGTAGATTACGGCGAGTAGAGAGCATAATGGACATCATCAGTGTTAGGTCGAAGTATTATGGCTGATCTATGTGGGAGCAACTAATATAAAAACAGGCTAGCAAGGACGGGGAGGGGCGAGGAGACTGATTTGGAAGAAGTCATGCGTATACTCGTGTTTTTTTCGGAAGAGTTCAGATATAGTGAACTAGAGGAGGTTACTAAATTTGTAATGATCGCCAGTGAGTCGTGTACGAAGGTCGAAGACGTCTGCCATTCCTTGGCGAGTAGTAGAGCAAGTACAGAGACACTCGTCGTATACGTGCGTGATATAATCTCAAGTATCAGTAGGAACTCTTTGAAGAGAGAAGGGAAATCATTCTCGATGAGCGGTGTGACTGTATGTACTAATGGAGTCATCCTAGCGAGAAAACCTCTTTCTTTTGTTCTTGTTTTCATCGTGTGTATCCTGCAGCACTTCCTTCGCTTCCCTTTTTGCTTGCGTACTACTCTGTTGCTGCTGCTCGTCCGTCTCACTTCTGAACTGGCCTGTGCTGTTCTTCATATGCGTAGTTGCGTTTCTTGTAGCTGCGACTGCTTTCCTTATTACTGGGTACACTCCTTCGTACCTCTCTGCAGATTGCACCACGAGCTGATACTGCTGTTGATAGATAGAACGGAACTTCTTACTACTGCAAACACATACAGGAGTCTGTCTTGCATCTGTGCGGCTTATCGGTTCTTTTTTGCTGTTGTTTGTGTATGAGTTTGCAGACAGCACATAAGCCAGCTACAAAAAGAAGCAATGCCCGTAGCAATAATCATCGTGAATGCGTCTCCAGGGGATGCGCAGACAGTGGAGGATACGATGGAGTTTTTCGACAACTTGAATGCCGCTGGTGTAGCAGTGGATGGGGCTTCTATAGCTCCTGGACTTTTGGCTATTCTAGCGAAGGCGAATTTTCAAATGAAGACGGCCAAGCGCATCACCGGTGCTCTTGCCATAGCTGCTCAGTCGAAGGGAGCACAGCCATCTTGAATGCTGGCGGAACTGCGGTTCTGCTTTCTTTTTGCTTGAACAAAGTAGGAGCAGAAATGCATGTCAGGAAGTGCCGCGTAGCACGTGGGTGTTGCAGATGTTCTGCCCTGCATGCTGTCGTTGCGATTTCATCCATTCCTGTTGTTATCCAGCTGCTTTTCCACTTTTGCTGTTTCAGCTGCTATTGCTTCTCGATTGCTACGTTACACTGCGTTTGTGATGTTGCTGATGCGTGTGTGCCATTCCTCAATGTGCATTTGTTTAGGTGGCCTGCTGCCTTGCTGCTGCACCTCCAGCATTTCGCAGTCTTTTACTAGACATTCGCATATTTACACATATATAATATGCGTATGCAAATACTTCTGTCCGTGTGATACAGACTGAAAAATCCTGTGTTCTGCTGGAGTATGACTTTTTGACCATTTCCTAGAGAATGCACTAGGCCGATCTTGGCTATTTGTATATATATGTATCTATCTATATATATGTATATATATTCAAATATATATGTATACCGGTGCGCGCCTTATATATGTATTTCTTCCTTTCTTGGTACGCGTATTATGCGATGAAAGTATGTGTGTAAAACTGTACCTTGTGTGTATATACTTTTCTTCTACCGTGATGTGTATTTTGCATTTGAATCTATCTTCGTTACAAAGCATTTTCAGGTGTACCTGACGCACACAGGGCAGCGAACGGTTTAAGTGCTGTGCAAGCAAGTCACTGGAGTTGAGGTTGAGAGGATACATTATACTGCATCCAAAATTCGAGTGGTGCTGTATATAGATATATGCGTATCTACAGTCGTCTCTTTCTGCGTCTATATGTCTCTCGTAGCCAGCATGTTCGCAAAAGACAACCCCAATTCTTCTTACACAGACACAAGCATAAACTGTGTACACCCTTTCAACTTCCCGATTCCTTTCTACCAGGCATACATCTGCATATCTACATATATTTAAGAACACAAGCGTGACAGCAGTATGTGTTTGAAAAGACCGGTCTCCAACTACAACTCCTCCATCCACGAACAGATGTGAAGCTCCGCACGTGCACATACACTCTTACGCAAATGCAAATATACATATGTATATATGTATATATATATGTATGTGTATATGTGTATAAGTATATGTGTATGTGTATGTGTATTTTGAGTTGTATGTGAAGTGTAAGAGTGATGCTTGTTGAGGTTTTGTGGGTGACTTTTGCAGGGAGATACGACGGAGGCGGGAGTGGAAACGGTCGTGGGGGCGTTTGAAGCAGTGCGTGCACTGGCGTCGCACCGCTGTACAGACAGCAGCACTTTGAACGACTGCATAGCGTTGATGGAGAAGTACAGAGAAAGAAAAGCAGCAGTTTCGCGCGGCAGCGCAGCACTAGCAGCAATGGTGGGGCCCGAGCAACTGCACCAGTGTCTGACGACTTTGAAGTCGAAGCCCGCAGAGAGCCCAGAGTATGCAGAGGCTCTGTGCACGCTGGGAAGCATGTCGTACATCAGCAGCTTCACTGAGGAGATCGTGAAAGCGGGCGGCATTCCGCTGCTGGTGGAGCTGATGAATTCGGGCCTCACGCAAATTGCAGAAGTGGGCAGCAGCGCAGCCGACGACGGCAGCAGTAGTAGTAGTGCTTCGTCTTCGCAGTTGTTTGCGATGATGGCTGGAGCGGCGAACATGCTGCGACGCATCAGCAGCAGCAGCCCAGCACACGTAGACGCCATCGTGGCAGTGGGGGGAGTGGCTACGCTTTGCACGGCAGTTTCTTACTGCGCCGAAAACCTCGAGTGTCTGGGCGCCCTCAGTCAGGCGCTGATTCCACTGGTGAGCAGAGCGTCTCTGGCCCTCGAAATCGTGGAGTACATGCCTTTCGCGACGATCTTGCCCACTCTGTATCAACACGTCGAAAACGTCTCAGTGGCTTGTGACGTGATTGCCCTAGTGGACGCGGGCTCTCAACACCCCGAAATTCGCGCGCACATGCTGCAGCACCAGGCAGCGGAAATCTGTGCCCTCTGCTGTCAGTACCACACCGACAACTCTGCTTTCCAGCTGCACGCAATTGCGGCTCTGACTCGCTTGGCGCCGCAGCTCGCTTCTCTCAGAGGCATCAGTGACTACGGAGGAATTCAGGGCGTCACTGCTGCCTTGACAGCCAACACCCAAAACGAAACTGTGGCGCTCGCTGCTGTGCAGTTGATGGAGGCTTTTTCTCAAGTTGCTGATGCGCGCAGCTTCTTCACTGACGGCGCTGCTGTAGACGCGGTGCTCGCTGCTATGCTCGAACACGAACAGTGCCAGTCTCTCATCGAAGCCGGAATTGAGACGCTCAGTCGCATTGCTGCTGAGAAAGACTGCAGCAGACACTTGAACGACTTAGACGCCTCCATTCAGACTGCCCGAGGCGATCCTGAGAGAGTCCATCGCGTGCTCGCTGCCATCGCTGGTTTGAGTCGCGTTTCTGCCCTCAGACAAGTCTTCGAAGAACAGCGTGCCTGTAAGTGCGAATGTCCCTTCAACTAGGAAGACGGTGCGAAAAGGGTGTCTGTGCGTGTGAAGACGGTGCAAAAAGGGTGCCTGTGCGTGTGAAGACGGTGCAAAAAGGATGCCTGTGCGTGTGAAGACGGTGCAAAAAGGGTGTCTGTGCGTGTAAAGACGGTGCACAGAAGTGCAGTTTTTCGTGAAAAACACTCACACTTCGTCCCATACACATATGTGTATTATGTGGATGTGTATGTCTTATTTCGTTTGTGTCCTCCATTTGCTCTCGAATCTATGGATGTGCACCACACACGTGTGTTTTTTTATGTTTGACACACTCCACATATTCGACGAACTTGCAGTCATCAGTCTCGTATAGCTGCAGTGTGTCTTGTCATTGTTCTTGTTGAGACGCGCTTTCGCTTTTCCACGTTTTGTCACCGAGCAGAGTGCTTTTCGGGTGTACATACACCTATCAGTAGATGTATGTGAACTGTCGAAAAGCTCTTCTTGCTCGAGAGGGTTTCAAACTGAACAGTGTTTCGATGCAAATGTTACAGAGCGTGCATTGCTGCAGTTTACTTGAGCAGAGGTGCTCATGTAGTGGTCGACCAGTACATCTTTAAACTCTCAGTGGCAACTACTGCATTTTCCTGAAGTCAATCACAACCTTGCTCCATAGAGTTCTTCAAGGAATGCCGCAGTTTTTTTGTGCAGGAATCGAGCTGCGTTACAGATATTTTGAGAGACTGTGGGAGTTTTCTATGTGTGATTCTGGTAGCTGATGGTTGGTCGCACAGTGTTTGTTCCGATCCGTATGAACTGAAAAAAACTATTCCTCTTGACGAGTAATGTAGTGCCCACTCTTCAAATATACATGGGTGACATAATCGAGGTTGTAGGCAGAGAATGTTGCTTAGGATACAACTGCAAGCGCTTTTCTAGCAGACATGCTTTCTTTTGAAGCAAGTGTTGCTGCGCTGCAGTGGATTGCTGACAGAACGAGCACTGTAGCTTTCTAAGAACCGTCGCTATATGTTCTGCCTTTACTTCGATATATGTGACCCATTTGTGGGCGACCATGCATCGACTATTTTGAGTAAGATTGTGCTTTGTATGCTCATCGAATGTTCCTCGTAGTTGCTTCTTCCATACCAAATTTTTGCACAGTGCAGCTTTACAGAGCTGCTGTTGCACTTTTTTCCTTCAATGGCAGCTGACAGCTGTTCCGTACTGGTAAACAGGCTCGAGGCTAAAAAAGCTTTTTTGTACAGTAAAGATTTCATGGTGATGCGTAAAACAGCAACAAGCCTGCATTTGTGCATGTCCTTAAAGGCAACTTGCGTGCAGGAACGTAGACATACATCGAAGGTTTCTCGTGTACATAACGTTTGTCAAGCTTGTAGTGGAATCAGAGATTGAGGTGCCCAGAACTATGCTTATAAATGTTTCTTGTGAGTTGTGTAGTATATGTATCAAAGTTTACCACATATATATATAGATATCGCGGGTTGTTTTTTGTGGAGATTCAATGCATAGCTCTTTCCGTACATGGTATATGTTGTGCACACACATTCATAGGACTACTCGCGCCTGACATTTTGTTTGTTGCAGAGTTTGAGCACTTTGGTTTGTGTCGGGAATGCAGTGATTTCGCCGTCACGTGTGTGAGCAAACGCATTTTTTCAGAGCTGAGATTTTCAGTATGTTGTTTCCTGTTCAAAACATCCCAAAGCCTGCTAATTTTACAAAGCTTTGCAATTCTCTCTCTTTTTTGCCAACTGGTGTCTGACACACACACACACACACAGATGTCTGTTGCATAGTTAAAGCTTTTTGTTTATTTGGCCTTTTTGACTGCTCTCTCTTTTGCTGAAGCATGTTGCCTTTCTCTGTTCTTCTCTATTCCTCTTCCTGGGTGTCCGTGGCAGAGCCGTTAACGCACACTGACTCGATTTTTTGCGTATAACAACAAAGCCATATGCGCCCGTTTGAGTAGAATGGTGCGAGGCTTGGACATGCATGCGTGAAAACTTCGAAGAACTGAGTCCCACCGCTGTATTATGTGTGCTTTCGGTGCTCTCAATGTATGCCACTGTGCAGCGGAGCGCATTCTGCAAGGAGTGAGCGCGTGGGTGGAATGTGCGCGCTTTGAGGGGCAAGAGCGAGTGATTCGTGCAGGGCTGCGGACAGTAAAAACGCTGAGAATGAGTGGCGAAGGCGACCTAAGTGAGACGTTTATAGCGCTCTGTGACATCGCTTGTCTTCCGCAGATCAAGCGTCTAGTGGAACTGGAACAGCCTGACGAAAACGTGCTAGTAGTTGGCTCTGGGCTCTGCTGCAGCTGGCTTCTACACTGCGCTTTTCAGCAAGCAATGGGCGACTCACTGCTGCAGTGGAGGCGGCTTTGAAGGTTATGCGGAAGTATCCTGACAGCAGAAGGACGCAAGTCAACTGCATTCAGACTCTCAACTACTTGGCGCAAGTGGAAGGAGGGGCCGGTGTGGGCATCATTGCCTCTCAAACGGGTGCTTTGCCTGCCGTCATTCAGTACTTGAATCGGACGCCTATGTACCTCGATGCCCAACTTGCTGGTTTCACTCTTCTCGTTACTTGTTCGAAAATCGATCCTTCCACCGTCGATATCATGCGCAAATGCAACTGTCTTCAGGTGCGTCGTTTTGTGGCTGTGGCGATCCAGCAAACTGCAAATTCGCTGCTCCTCCTGCTGCTGCGTCTGTGTATTACATACATATATATATATGTGTAGCAGGTGCCGTTTTTCATGTCCGTTTTTTGCAGCGAGGTGGGCCCAGGAACCGAAGAGACGAGCAAGATCGTGTGTGTCTATCTTTCGTGTAGCTGTTCTCTTTGTCCTAGCTGTTGATTTCTATTTGCTTTTTTCCTCTGTACGCAGAGAGAGATTCGCGACTGCCAAAGAATCACGGCCTGTGTGTGTTTCACATTCAGTTCTCCTGCGTAATATGTCGAAGTAGTTCGCTGTTGTGCATGTGTGTGTGTGTGTGAAGGAGTGGCTCCACAGCTTAAAACATTTCTTTTCTTGTGCGCGCAGCATAGTGCAGTCGGGGCCACTTATTTGCTTTTCAGAACGGCTGCTTCTCTGTGCCTCTTTATTGGTATATGTATATGTATATGGTGTAACAACCAATCATATATATATATATATGTAGATGTATATGTGTGCGCAGGAAGGTTTGTCTTTAATTTTCGTAAGAACGGCGCAACGTCGTTGCTGTCCTGTTGTTGTTATTGTGGCAAGGATTTTGCAGAGTTTGTGCTTGTGGGAGAGGATCTTTTGTTGATTCAAAATCTTTTGAATGCTGCTATTGCGATACGCTTGTCTTGAAGAGTCCACAAGCGTCATACACGGGCAGATAGGAACTCAGCAAGCGAATACATGCCCTATGATGTCTGCACTTCACGTTCTCTTATGCATTTTGCGCAGTTTCCGTAATGATTTGCTTCAAGGGTGCTGCTGCGGTGGGTGCATAGTGACAGCAGCGTTATTGAGTGTAAAAAGACCAAAATGTTTCTGATATTCACACCAAACAATGTTCCTACATTCTCTCTTCTCTCATGTGCACTTCTTGTATGTCAGCACAAACGTAGTATGTACCATACATACACACATATATATATATATATATATATATATATATATATATATATATATATATATATATATATATGTTTGCACACGCACGGCTCCGCTGCTTCGATGCGGCTCTTCTGCGATTTTTTTGTAGTGCTGCATTTGCTGCGACAGCTTTGTGTGATTTCAATGAGTTTGGCTGTAGTGTCACCAATGGAACTGCTGTCAGCTTCAGCGACTGCTGTTTACATGGCTGCCGCAAATGAAGCCCAGATATGTGTAAGCAAAAAGGCGAGGTTACGCGGATTTTGTGGATTACACGGATTCTTCTGTTAACGTGCTGATTTTGTTGCTGTTTTAGGCGTTGAAGGTGGCCATGCGAACTCACGCAAAGTCGAAGGAGTTGAAGCGCACCATTGCACCGCTTCTGGCTCTAATAATGCCTACTGACGCTTTAGAGAAAGAAATTCAGGACTGCCTTGCAGAGTGTGACAGCGCATGCGAGGTAACTTCTTCCTTTTCGTCTATACTCGTCTGTATGTATTTCCCGACTTGATGCAAAAAAAACGCGGACCTCTGAGTAGACACGTCTGCAACACTGTCAACATCTCAATGCGTTTCTTTCATTCGTACTATGCTAGCTTTTTCCATGTCTGCATCACTGTGTGATTGTACACGGTATCAACGTCTCCATGCGTTTCTTTCATTTATACTATGCTAGCTTTTCGTATGTAAACTGCAAGAAAAGCATGTCTACATACTGTATGAGCAGCGAGTTCCATTGCTGTGGCTTCGACGGAGCTTCATTGGGAACGCCACTTTTTTTTCAGTAGCACATCTTAAATGAGAGGGTGCACGATTCCAGACGCATACACATGGTGTTTACTTTCTATCTCTGGAAGAACTCTAATATATATCTGTGTTTTGTACACAGTTTTCTGTAGATAGACAGACTGATTTGTCACTGCTGTGCATACGTCACTACACTGTCTGTGTGTCGTTTTCTTTCGTTTTCTGTCCATTCTCGTGGGGTGGCAAGGTTTGTCCAGAAACGCTAGTTTTTTAGTCTTTTTTTTCCTGTTGTTTTTTGGTTTTTTTCCCTCCCTCTCCGAGTCGTCTTTCGATTCTCTCGAAGACATCCACTCCACACACATACACATAGGATACGTAAGCGTGGTTTGTGTGTCTTTCCTTCTTTTTTTTTTGGTTGCCGCCCAACAGCTTGCTCTCTCTTTCATTTCGAGTCGGTGTTCTGCTTCAATCCCAACACAAGCAAGTGTGCATTTGTCTTCTCTGTGTCTGTTGTGTGTCGTGAGTGTGTGTCCCCACATGATAATTGCTCACACTTTCTGTTATTATTATTTGTCTTCTGCTCCCCCAAAATAGTCACTCCCTCATTTTTGGTGCTCGCTCGTCAAAAGTCTCGAGCGTTTGTTCACCCGTGTCCGTGTTGGTGCCGCTCTCCTTTCGTTAAACTTCACACTCACACATACTACTGACCACTTAGTCACACTGCAGATCTCTTTGTGCGCTTATTCTCACACACCACCTCCACTATCTCATTCACTTCCACACAAACCCCTCGACTACTACTACTACTAGTAAAACTATTACTACTACTACGAGCACTACTAGTATGACTAATAGTATTACTACTACTAATACTACTATTACTACTACTACTACTGTTACTACTGCTACTATTACTATTACCACTACTACTATTACTACTACTACTACTATTACCATCTCTTTCGCTGCTCTTTTTGCTGGTCGTTTGCTAAGGATTCCTTTCTCCTTGGTTTTCTGTGTTTGAGAAGCCTTCTTTGAATTTTCGACGCTTGAATTGCACTCTGTGTGTGTGTGTGTTGAGTCTGTGATGTGTTTTCTTCCTTTTCGAGCAGAGCGGGTCTCGTTTTGCTGTGTACACGCTGACTTCGCTAACTGACTGCCTCAACCTGTTCTTCACTTACTACCCAAACTCTTACTTGTTCTTCCTCTTTCGTGTCCCCATTTCGCGCCCAAACAACCTTCTCTTTTCCAGTCCTCCTGCCCACCCACACACAAACACCCCACACAAATCCACTCCGACGATCTCGCGCGCGCGGTGTCTACTGTGTCTACTATGTCTACCTGTGTCTACCCGTGTCTACTGTGTCTACCCGTGTCTACTATGTCTACCCGTGTCTACTGTGTCTACATTTCTTGACTTACCTGTATCTGTGGAATTTTTTCTGTTTCTCTGTCTTTCTTTCTTTTTTGTCTCTTTTCTTTTGCATTCCAGTGAGATTTAGTGTCGTTTCTCCGGTGCTGTCTGTCGCATTTTCACCCACGCGCTGCGTGAAGTTGGTGTTTTTGTTTCGCCAGAAGAAGAACGTGGGGGCTCTGCACGAGCACCTGAGCAACTTGAACGAACTGCTGGTGTCTAGCGAAGGCGCGCGCACAGCGGCCCGTCTGCAAGTGGGCGACCACCTGCAGCGCTACCACGCGAGTTTGCAGCAACTGCAAGACAAAGCAGCGACGCTCACAGTGGGCGGCGAGTTGCTGGAGGAGGGCGAAGAAGGGGCAGTGGCGCTGCAGGGTCGGGAGTTGTTTGCAGCGTGCATCGGCGAGTGTGCACACGCAATGGAACAAGTGGCTGCAGTGCGCGTGGGGCGCGTGCACTTGCTGAAGACTTCAGCAGTGGAAGTGCTGATCAGTTTCTACCAGATGCTGCAGCGACAGCAACAGCTGCAGCAGGCGACTGGAGGAGGGGGAGGCGGAGAAGGAGAGGGAGAAGGAGAAGGGGCAGTGTTTATGTCTACGCACGCGGAAGAAGCTGCGCTGCACTGTCTAGAGGCGCTGCGAGCGCTGCTGAGGAGCGACCGCCGCGCTGCAGACGCAGCTTTCGAGCAGCAGCAACTGATTGCGACGCTTTGTGCAGGCGTGCTCGACAACAACAGCAGCAACGCCTCCTCCTACTCAGCAGCAGTGTTGGCTGCCACTTGCGGCTGCTTCGCGGCACTGGCGACCACTCCGCAGCGCGTGGAACTGATGCTCGCAGAGCCCAAGTTCCTCGCGCTGCTGCAGCAACTCGTCAACGTGCACATTGCTGGAGCCACCACCACCACAAGCACCACAAGCAGCACCACTCCTACTACTACGAGTAGCAGTGGAGGTGGTGGCAGTCGAGCACACAAACTGGCAGCGATGCGGGCGCTGCAGGAGCTGCTGGAGAGTGCAGCAGCGGCTGCGAGTGGAGGAGACGCAGAAGCAGGAGGCAGAGCAGACGGCGGCGAAGCAGCGGGCGCAGCTCGTTTGGCGCAGCACCTGGCAGCAGTGGGTGCAGTGGGGGCGCTGTTTGCGGTGCTGGACGAGTACGGAGACGACGAAGAGCTGACTACGCAGGCTGCGAAGACGCTGGCGCTGCTCGGAGCTGCGGCCTCTGCTGCTGCTGCAGAAGAAGAAGACTCTTTTCTGCGCAGTGCGTTTGCCGACGAAGACGTGCGCCAGCCCACGCAAATTGCAGCTGCTGCGCTGGGCAAGCAGAAGAACAGCGAAGGCGCAGTGACTGCGTTGCTCGCCGTCTTGAACCGACTGACTACTTCTGCGGACCGCCCTGTGCTGCGCGAACTGGGCGTGATGGAGTTGGTGGCCGAAACGGTGCGTCTGCACCACGACTCTGAACTGGTGACTCGCCTGGCTGGAGAGCTCTTCGCCAAGATGGGCGCCGACGCCCAGATTCAGAGTCTCATGCAGCAGCTCACTGAAAGCGCGGAGCGCGCAGCTCTCGCTTCTGCTGCTGCAGCTGCTCAAGCTGGGGAGCAGCCGCAGCTGCAGCACGACTTGCAAGAAGTAGACACGCTTTGTGCGCAGCTGGCGATGTTTCTGACGGCGCCTCTCGAAGACCCTGCAGACGCCCTGCAGCACACTGAGAAGTGTCTGGGAGCGCTGGTGAGTCTGCTGCAGCAGTCGGCAGTGGCTGAGAAGAACGAGCGCCTGCTGGGCAACGTCGCCCTGGTCTGCCGCCGACTCTGCGACCGCGCCTTCGACGACGCCGACGACTCCTTCGGCGCTTGGGCGCTCACTTCTGCCGGCATGATGCAGCAACTGGTGAACATGTTGGCTGCTGCTGACGTCTCTGGAGGGGCTGCTTCTCAGTCTTCCGTCGCTTCCAACTCCAAGTTCCTCGGCTCTGCTTATCGCGCACTCGCTGCTTGTGCCGTGAATCCGCACTGTCTCGCTGCCACTGTCGAGGCGCTCCCTGCTATTTTGCAGCAGACTTACGCCTTGCTCGAGATGCACAAAAACGACGCAGAAACCACTGGACGCATTCTCGAGTTTCTCCGCTACGTTGCCGAGGACCCCACTGCTTGCGGCCTCATCTCTCAGCGTGCGTCTCCCCAACACCTGTGCTCTTTTACTGTCTGTGTTGCAGTGCCGCACTTCCTTTCGCACCAAATAGTTGTTGCAACCCAGAGACTTCTTTGTTCGCGTACAAACACACGTTTCTCTTGAAAAAGCAGTTCGTGTCGCCACAGAGACGCAGTAGACTCCCACGCTGTGTGTGGCGTGTAAATACCACAGGAACCCCATACACTTACATATATATGTGTATATATGGGCACATTTCGCAGATGTCTGTCTGTCTGTCTGTCTGTGTGTGGGTTGTCTCAGCCGTTGTGTGCACGTGGTGTTCTCCATTCTTCGTGCTGTGTCTCTGCTTGTTGCTGGGAGACGTATCAACCCTCTGCAGCAGCATATAGATACAGAGAAATTTTCGACTGTGCAAACGAAGGTGCTGTTGCTGAGACTTCGAGAACAGCGCGTTCCGTGGTTTCGCCCCCGCTTGACTTTGTGTGTCTGTGTGCACTTGTTTCGACTGGTAATGTATTCGTGCGTTGTTTGTGGGTGTAGACGTCTAGCAACACTGCAGCAAAGGTAGATAAGACGAACTGCGTGCAACCTTGGGGAGCGTCTCCCCCTCTGTAGTCTGCAGTAGCAATAGCAGCAGCAGTAGTAGTGGTGGTGGTGGTGAGGTCTCGCTTTTTGTCTTTTTGGGTGTTTCAGACATGACAGGGGCGAACGGCGACATCGTAGCACTGACCATGTTGCTGATGCAGCAGCACCAATCCAGCGACGCAGTGGTGGTGGCGGGAATGGAGTTGCTGGGCGCCTACGGTCAAAACCTAGTGCAAGCAGGCTACGAAGCTCATCCAGGCATTGCAGTAAGATTGAAAGGGCCACTTCCACGAAAGTGAAACTCGCTTGTGTGTGTGTGTTTCAGTGTGTGTGTGCACATCTTTCAGTGTGTGTGCATCAACCAACTAGCGCGCAGCGTCTGAGACCGCGTGTGTCGGAGACTTTTCAAGTGCGTTTTCTCTCTTTTTTTCTTGTTTTCTCTTTTCTTTCTCTTTTAGAACGGGTCGGTGCTGCGGGACTGCGACGCGTTTGTGACGGCGAGTGGAAAGTGCAGCGCAGAACGGCAACTGGCGCACCTGCACATGGTGGAGCGACTGCTGCTGTCAGGCAGTGCGTACGCAGCAGCGCTGGCGCAGGCGCAGCAACTGAAGAAAGTGGTGGAGCAGCTGCACAGTGAAGAAGAGAAGAAGCGACTGCAAGAGGAAGAGCGCGCACTGCTGTACGCAGCAGCGGCTCGCGTGTTGCTGGCAGCAGCAGCCACAGGCGGAGCCGCGAGTGTGGAGGAGTTGGAGAAGTGCGGCGGCTTCGAGGCGCTTTTGCAGGGGGGCCTGGAAGAGTTCGCAGACGACGCCCAAGTGCTGCGCGACTCGCTCCGCGCTCTGCAAGCTCTCGCAGCCGTCGACGCCAACTTCGCTGCGCGCTGCATCAAAGAAGCAGTGCCTCGACTCTGTTGTGCCTCTTCCTCCTCCTCTTCTTCCACGTTTTCTTCCACCTTTTCTTCTTCTCTTCCTGCATCAAACACCACTGTGTTGCCTGCGACAGTGTTGCAGACGGACGCAGAGGCTGCAGACGCGTGCTGCGACTTGCTGGCCACGCTGCTGGCCACTGAGGGAAACGGTCGGCAACTGCTGCAGGTGGAGGGGATGGAAGACGTGCTGCTGCAGAGCATCGACGCTTGCGCTGGAAAACTAGCGGAGCCGGAGACGGCTCAGCAGCTGCTCGCGAAGACGGCGATGATTCGCCAGGCAATGGAGGACGACCAGCCGCGCGAAAAGACCTGCAAAGAAGTGTACGAGTTGCTGAATGCGCGCGCAGACCAGGGGCTCTCAGTGGCAGTGAATGAAGTGCCCGTTTTGCAGGAAGAAGCCGAGTTCCTCTTCGCGCAGATGAACGTCTACAACCAGGAGAAACTGAACCACGCCACTGCTCTGGGCGCCGACCACCAGTACGGCAGCATGGCGCTCGAAGTGCTCGCTGCACACCCCGCCAACGTCAAGTTGCTGCAGGAACACGAGTTCGCAGCTACGCAGCTCGCGCTAGTGCGGGCCCAGAGCGACGAAGAAATCGTGCTCTACGCTGTGAAGGCGCTCGCAGCCTACTGCAAAGTGCCTGCGGCTGCGCAGGAAGTCGCGCGCATTCAGGGCTGTCCTGCGGTAGTCGCTGCTGCTGTGGCGCGCGTCAATCTCGCTTCTTCCAAACAAAAGGCAGCTGCTTTCTCTCACGAACGCAGGGAAGAGCACCTCTGTGCTCGCTTTCTCCTCGTCGAACGCACTGCTGTCAACCGCAACTTGTACAACAAAACCAAAATCATGAGTGAGTTGATTCAGAGCTGGGACGACTACGACACCGGCATCTACTCCAACAACCTCCTCAGGTAAAAAGAGCAAAACCAGCTGCTGTGTGTGCTGTGCTGTGCTGTGCTGCGTTGCTTCTTCTTTACTGCTGCTTGGGAAGAAGTGGTTGTTTTGCTGCTCTGCTTTACGGAGACTGCTTTAGAGACACTCCAGTGGGTGGATCTCGTGCTGCTAGACGCGCAGCAGCTTCGCGTGTTTTGTCAACGACTGCTGTGTCAGCTGTACTCGCTAAGAATAGTTTGCTTTTACTGAAAAAAAGCTGGTTCTATCAACTCAGCCGTCCTAGTATCTATCATCCGTAAGAGGAGTTCTACGCAACACACACACTCTCATACACACACTGCAAAACGTGCTGATTTGCTTTTGCTGTCATGCAGAGCCGCTCGCAATTTTGTGTGTTTCGGCTAAAAACCCCACAGAAATCCTACAACTGCGTAGAGACAGTCTGTGTGTGAGTGTGTGTTTTTCTTTCACATTTGTTACGACACGTGTTCAGACTCAGAGAATGAAGCTCTTGCTGCACCAGCGTGCTGTCGTTGTTTTCAGTAGCGCCCAACGCCTCACTGTTATTTTCAAAGAAACTGACGCGTGCTGCGCTTGAAAAGAAAGACGCTCTTTTTTGCTGTGATTGGGGGTGGGGTGGAATCCGATCGACTAGTAGTGGTGTCGTGATTTCTGAATTTGCAAAGTCTGCACCACGCTGCTGCAGCCTTTGGGTTTCTGCTCTTCTTTGTTTCGCAGAAACGTGTTCCGAGCAATGCGACGAGTGGTGTCTGACGCACATGTGGAGGAGTTGTTGAGAGCGAACATTCTGCAGAGACTGATTGGACTGATCAAAGATGAAAACACGAGCATAGCCGTGCTGCCAGACGTGCTCTTTCTGCTGGGCTCTTTGGGAGTGGTGCCAGAAATCAAGAACAAAATTGGGGAGTTGCAGGGCGTGCATGCGTGTGTGGAGTTGCTGCAGCGACAGCTCACTAGAAACGTGCCTGATGCGCATGCAGTTTTGACGAATGTTTGCTTGGCGTTTGCGAACTTGTGTATCGGCCACAAACGCAACACAGACATCTTCGCGAAACTGGGGGGCCCCGACTTGAATGTGAAAGTGCTGAATGAAAAAGGCCAGGAATACGACGTCTGCAATGCCGCCAGTGTGCTGCTCTGCAATCTCCTCTACAAAAACGAAGCCATGAAGAAGTACTTAGGCACCAATGGGGCTCCTGCTGCGCTCGTGAAGGTGCGCCTCTTTCTTGCTAAGCAACGTGCTCTTTTTCTGCTGCTTTCGCTGGTGCTGCTTTTTTAGTCACCGCTGTCTCAGCAGCTGCCACTACAGACGCTCTTCTTGCAGTCGCTTTGCAAGCAAGCAGTGTTTCGTTCGAAAGCTCAGTGCAAAACACACACTAGAAACACACCTCTCACTCACCACACGTATGCATACTACGTCTGTTGTCTCACTCACCACACGTATGCATACTACGTCTGTTGTATGTGTCTGATTCAACAGCAATCAACATACATACGTCTGTTGTATGTGTCTGATTCAACGATAACAGTATTTGGGTCTTCATAGTAGTAGTAGTAGTTTCGCTTCTTTAACGTTGCGTCTTTTCGCTGAAAAAGTCTCTTTTTGTGCGCAGTCATATATTCGTCTGTGCTGTGAACATACGCCACAGAGCAGCAGCAGACAGTCCCACTTGCTGCACCTGCTACACACACACATACATACATATATCTATATGTATGTAAGTGCACTTGCACATTTTGTTTGCGTAAAAAACGTACACCTTTCTTTCTTTTAGTTTGCGGGTTTGCAGGCGCTGTCGAACTACGACGGCTCTGAGGAAAAGGCGGCGATTCGTTGCCTGGAGTCTGTGTCCAAAGCCATCAGCAACTTGTCACTGTACACAGCCAATATCCAGCCCTTTTTAGACGCGCAAATCGAAAAAGCCTACAGCAGCTGGCTGAGCAATTTGAGCGAGACGTTCCCAGATGCCCCGTTGGAGACTGGCTGTCGCACACTGGCGAATTTGGTGATGGAAAACGAAGCCAACAACATGCGCAAGTTCGGCGTTTGTTTGCTGCCTTGCATGCACATAACGCGGCAAAGTCGGTCAGATACGAAGGCGCTGTTGCTGCTGCTGGATATTCAAGCCAGTTTGTGCCGCTTGCCGGAAAACGCCAAAGTCTTCGCTGAAAACGGAGGCATTGAAACCACGGTCAAACTCATTCACCAGTTCGAATACGACGTCTCGCTCATAACGCTGGGAGTCCATTTGCTTGGCATTCAAAGCACCATCAAGGAAAACATTCAGCGTCTTATTGATGCGGACGTTTTCTCCATACTCGTCGGCTGCGTGGAGGTATGTTTGCAGTGAATTTCGTTTGCCAGTGATCGCTAAAAATTCACTACTGGTGCTTTGCGCCGCCTCACTTTGAAGCGGGACGCTCATTTTGAGAAATTCGTCTTTCTTTAGATCATGCAAACACAAAAACGCGTGCTTGTTGAAATATGTATTGAGTGTGAGTCTGAGGATTGGCAAGTGTGGACACAAAGAAGAAGAAGAAGACGAATCTTTTTTGTGTGTGTTGTTGTCGACGAAAAAGTGCACGAAAATCCATGTGTCTCTGTTCTGCAGCATGGGGTGTTGCATCCGTCTCCACACTGCTTAGTAGATCTACACATATACATATTATATATGTGTGTGTGCCGCAGAGCATATATGTGTGTGTTTGTGTGAGTATTCTTGCAGTTGCAGTTGTGTATGTACACGCAACTGTGAAAAAGTAGGTTTCGCATTGTTCATTTTCTGCACTGCGTTTCGAGTGGACACCTTTTCGTAAAAAAGCGGAGTTGTGTACTGCTTTTTTGATGCTTGTTTGTTTGTTGTTGCATATATAGGTGGATGCAGAGGGCAACGAAGTGACTGACTTGGTAGTGGGTGGGCTGCGCTGCACACGGCGCATCATTCGCGATGAACGACTGGCGATGGAGTACTGCAACGCAGGTATCTTCATTAAAAACTCGTTTGTGCTGCGTTCTAGATGCGAGTTCCTGCTGTTGTTCTGCGCATATATCAACAAATTTAGCTGTCGTCTTTTCCTCTTTCTCTCCATACACACATACACATATATATATATATATGTATATGTTTATGTATATGTAGAACATATATATGTGTTCTGCGCATATATAAACAAACCGCAGCTGTCTTCTTTTCTTCTTTCCCTCCATACACACATATATATATATGTATATGTAGAATATATATATGTGTTCTGCGCATATATAAACAAACCGCAGCTGTCTTCTTTTCTTCTTTCCCTCCATACACACATATATATATATGTATATGTAGAATATATATATGTGTTCTGCGCATATATAAACAAACCGCAGCTGTCGTCTTTTCCTCTTTCCCTCCATACACACCTATATAAATATGTATATGTAGAACATATATATGTGTTCTGCGCATATATAAACAAACCGCAGCTGTCGTCTTTTCCTCTTTCCCTCCATACACACATATATATATATGTGTATGTAGAACATATATATGTGTTCTGCGCATATATAAACAACCCGCAGCCGTCGCCTTTTCTTCTTTCCCTCCTCCATACACACATATATATGTAAATGTAGAACAAAGCAGCCTTCGAACAACAACTGGGTGGTGCCGTGCGGCGTTCTTTTTCTGCTGCTTTCCTTTTTTGTGTGTGGACTGCAGAGTTTGCTGTTGACTGAGTGTATTTGACGTGTGCATGCAGGTGGACTGGCGTCTCTGACGAATGTGATCATCAAATCCATCAACCAGCCAATGGTGATGCTAGAAGGCTGTCGAGTGTTGCTGGGGCTGCTGCATCATACGACGCGTTCTCAAGCAGAAAGACAGACAGCGACGGACGCACTGCATGCGCGTGCACGCGTGGAGCAGGGCCTTCCACCTGATGCTGAAGTGGAACCTGATGCAGAAGAACTGGCCATTGCTGCTTACGGTGAGCCCCTGCTGAGCTCCTAGTGCTTTTTCCGAGACCCTTGTGCGCTGCACTCAACATACATATATATATGTGTGTGTGTGTGGTGGTGACCCTTTGCTCCTCATGTGAGTGACAAGCCACTTGCGAAGAAGAAGCGGCTCGAGCAGCTCACACGCAGTGTGTGACAGCAGTTGTGTTGTTATTCTGACAGACGAGAAAGTGTTTCAAAACTCAGCTGCATGGTGGTGGTTTTTGTCTGCAGCTGCTGCTGTTTTAGGCACTTGTTGAGGGTCACCTAGGTGATGTGTGTGTGGCTTTTGTGCTGGTTTGTGTGCTGCAGGGGGGTGGTACGCGATGGGCATGGATGAGGCGATGATCGGGGCGATTTTGCAGGCTGCGTGTGCGTGTGCTGCGACAGAGGCGCATGCAAAGCAAATTCGCTTGCAGCGAGTGTGTTTGGGGCTCGCTGCCTACTTTTCTTCCGAGCAAATGGGTGGAGAAAGTCTCGTCAGCAGTGGCGTCGACCAAGTCATGATTCAAGTGCTAAACAACCTCACTGGGGTCGCTTCTCTCACGCAGATTTGCTGCGTCATCATCAACTCACTCGCCATGACTAGTGGCGATCTCTACGATGGCGTAAAGTCCAGAGAATTGGCTGCTGCGCTGAAATCCGTGAGTTTCTCTGTGGCTGCGATCCTTTTTTTGCTGACTGCTCTGCAGTTTTCGGAACTGCAGTTTCGTTCTTCCTCTTGTTCGTCTTGAAAGGAGCCCACTCATATGAGATACATGTATATACGTGCTGCGCTCAAAGCGAGGGTGGGTGCTTTTGTTCGAAAAAACGCAGACAACTTTGGTTGCTGCTGTTGGTGGTGCGTAAAGTCTCGAATTGTGAAGCTGCACACCAAAGTTGTGGATGTGTGCTTCTCCATATAAGATACTCCTCGCTTCTCTCTATATATGTATATATTTGTTTTTGGGAGAAAAAATCGAAGGTGTATCCAGTCGAGAAGGCTATTGCTGGTGGGGGCGTCAAAAATTCTACAAGTCTTTGTATGTTTGGGAAATGTTTTGCGTTTTTTCTGGCTCTTCTGATGCTCTGATATAGAAGTTGCTGTGTCTAAGGGGTCGCACCAACTTGAGTTGAAGTCGCTGATGTTATATGTACCAGACTCGTGCTTAGGCTCCTTTTTTCATCAACGTCTTTTGCTTTTTTTGAGTTGATATGTTGCTGGTGTTTGGTCATAGCTGTAGCGCGCAGTTTCCAACCAGTAAACCAAGTATTTGGGGAAGTGTTTGTCTCTTACAGTAGTATAATAGTACGGCTACTCAAAAAAGGATCAATGTTGTAATGTATTGTACGTTTCGATGCAAAGAAACGTGGTGGAACTGAGCTTCACAAAGGCAGTGTATGTATGACTCGTATGGTGAGTTGCTGTCGCCCTAGGAAGCTCGACGCTGGTTGTAGTCGATATGGATACACATATACGTTCGAAACCAGATATATATTTGAATTCTCGTTTTTCTGTGCTGGTACTGTGTTCTGCTGCTGCTGTTGCTGTACATACACAGCATCGTGGAGACTGGTTGAAAAAACTGATGAAGTTATCTGTTCCTCCTCTTTCGTCATACTGGTGTATGTTCTTTTTTAACTCTCACTGAATAACTCTAAATGCCGTTTCCCTGTCTTCTAATCTCTTCTCTATCACTTCTGTATATGTAAACACCTTCCTACGCCGGCTCTATGTACCCACTGTCTATCACACATCAACATCCCCATATATATATATATATATATATATATATATGTGCACGTGCGTGATGATGTTATTAGATGTATATACTACACTTTGAATGTGTGTACTGTTTTGCGGAACTCGATATGTTGAGTGTGAGTTGGGGGCATAGAACTTGCTGTTTTGCTTGGCTGTGGTTTGTGATCGTCGTAAAGAGCATAGGAAAGTTGCCTGCGAAGAAAGCCGAGGAGAAGGCTGCCAAAGAAATGTGTCAGAAAACGCTTGACGCTATGAATTCGAGTAAGGACAGCCACTGCAAGTGAAGCAGAATTCACCAAAGCTGCCACTACTCTATTTAGCAGCACTGGCAGATTCAGTAGCAGCATTTAGACGTGTAGCAGAAGCGACAGAAAACACACAGAAACGAGAGACACCATGCTAGCGCAAAGCACGCAGCAAAAGATTGTAAAGCAACCAAAATGCGCACAGCAGCAGCAGCGACTTCAGCAAAAGAAACAATTTTCAGCCACATGATAGTAGTGTGAAGAAACGCGCATCTGCAAAGTAGCTAAGCAACTGATTTGGTGCAGCCATATGCTCAACGAGTCCTTCCCTTCCTTTTTTTAACGGTGGAAGTTGTACAGTGTCACTCGTGCAGCTACCACTACTACTAATACAACTACTACTATTACTACTACTATTATTATTGCATAGGAATGACAGACCCCGCGTGGGGGGGGGCAGAAGCGGTGAAATGTACGGTGTAACGAACAGAGTTGTAGACACTAGTTTGCGCAATCGGAGCTGAAAGGGCCCAATCAACTTTTCTATTTTTGCTGGAACACATTTGTATGTGTGTGCACACGTGCTTTTTCTTGCAGCGGCAGACCCCTTTGATGCCTTTAGCAAAACAGTAACAGAGCTTGATTTCCGTTGGACGGAATACTTTGTAGACCCGTACCCTAATGGCGTACATGATCTACCTACTCAAGTGAAAGAACTGCTCAGAAAAGGCGGAAGACTGAAGGTGTTTTTGAAAGACAAAGACAGAGAGGAACTGCTTTGGAGAGCATCTCAGGACCTTGCGTGCGTCGATCTGTTTTACGTATAGTCTCACCCGAGAGTGAAGCTGTGCTTTCGTTGAAATCCCTGACTTCTTCCGGCTTTCACTGTGTCACATATTTTTGTGCATTTTCGCTTGTAAAACTGCAGATGTATGTAGTAGACTCGAGGGGTATGTAATGTGACGTAGTAGTTGCGAGCGAAAGGGTTTTTTAAGGGTGTTCTTTGTCCTTTTAGGTAGACTCTACGAGTGTCAGTACTTCGTTCTGTAGCCTATCTACATGTGATCGTCGCGAACATCTCTTTCGTTTATCCGCACACTAGGATGTCGTAGATTCTGTGAGCTTCAAATCACACTTGTTCTTTCATGAATACGTTGCTGTAATTGTGCTGAAAAGCGTTTTGTCGAGCATTTCTTAGTGTCAGGTGTGAGAGCAGGTCTGGTGTGTGAAAAAAAAGTTACCGACCGTCTTCAGCAAATTTAAGCGACTACCGCATGTAGACAACTGTAGCGTCTCTTCTTAGAGCTGCAGGAGAACAGTGTCATTTTTGCGACGAAAAACGCTGGTGCTGAGTTCCTGCAGACAACACGTGTGTATTCTTGCTCCTACGTGCATCACCACTACATCTGCTGAGCTGATTCTTTCGAAGAAAAATGTTAGGTGGACTTATCGCCGTTTTGCTGATTCTTATGGGAAACTGTGACTGCACTGCTGGAGCTGCGTCACAGCTCTTGCTATAGATACTGTGGGTGCAGCGTCGCAGAGCTTGCTACTTGCTCGGGCTGATTTTGTGGTGGAACTCCCGTTGTTTCGAGTTGGAGCTTTTCTTTTTAGGTCTGCTATTTGGTGTTGCATGATCCTGGTTCCTCCACCACTGGGCGCAGTTGCTGCTGCAGATGTGTTGTTTGTTGATGTACGCTGCTGTGCGGTGGTGAAGACGAAATTTCGCAGCTGTTGTGTTGCTGTTTACTGCTGCAAAGTGCCGATTTGAAGCACTAAGTTCGTTGCTTTGAGCGCAATTCCTACTGGTGCTGCGTTGCAGTCCTTGTCTGGTGCTGTATGTGTGTGTGAGTTGATGCCTATTTTTGCATGTGCTTGGCGCTAGTCTTTGTGTGTGCTGCTCCTCTGAGGCGCACCCGAATAATCCCTTGGTGCTGCCTTGACTTTACACACATACTCAGACTCGCATATGTTATGTATATATATATATATATATATATATATATATGTAGCGACTGGTGCTGCTTCAGCTGTGCCACTGAATTGCCTGTGTGTTGCTTTGTTGCTTAGTCTGTTTGGTCTTGTTGAATTGCAGTCGCATTGTGAGTGCAGTCGCTTTGTGGTTGTACTGCTGCTTTTGCTGCTGCTGCTGCAGTGCGTTTGAATGGAGCACAGGAGGCGAGAATGACTTCAACAATCGAATTGCAATTGTTCGAATAAAAAACGTCGCCAAGGGCTTGGGTCATCCAGCCCTGCAAGCTGCCGCGAAGAAAGAACCGCGTAAAGGTAAGTCGTCGATTTGTCTGGCACCCAAAAAACTCACGTGTATGTGTCATTTTAAGCCTTTTTCTCCTTTTTTGACTTCTCTAGCGGTCAAGAGTTTCTTCGATTTTTCTAACCTTGTATTCACGATCTTAGGCAGCTGAAAGTCTATACACTTTTCTGGATCTTCATTTCGCTATACAAAAGTAAATAAGTGTTGCTATAGTCCTATATCACGTAGAAGACTGTGGATGCTGCTCCATTCGAAAACTTCTGGTTTCTGTTTTCCTCGGTGACAGCAAAGTTGACACGCCCTTTGCAGGATGTCCGATACTACATATATATATATATATATATATATATATATATATTTTTTTTTGACACACTTTGGAAAGTCTGTTTCAAGCGGTCTCAACTCTTCAGCGACAGCCGTTCTGGAGATTGATTTGCAAGTCGTTCACAACGAATACATATATATACATTTACATACCTGTACGTATACAGAAAGACATAGGTGTATATCTATATATTTACGAAAATGACGACGACTTTGAAGCTCTCTTACATATAAACATATACATGTATACGTCCGTTACTCTAGATTACACAATTTTTATAGTCTACTCTTGCTTAATATGTGTCCTGAGAGTGACAGCAAGAAAAAATAGCTCAAACCGTCACATCACATATGTATATATATAAAATTCATATATATATAGAGATTACGGGAGTCGGACATCTGTTGGGTGTCTGTTCGGTTACAGCGCAGCTGAAGAGGTATACGTGAAGCACTGTCTATATCATTTACACATGTCTATAGGGCTTGATTTGTGTAGATCACAGATTAGTCAACTCTTTTGTGTACTCGTCTGCTGCGTTTGTGTGGGACAGTGACAGCGAAGCTGACGATGTGTTTGTATGGCCCTCCAAATGATGATTTCCCTGACGGACTGGAGTTCCCTCTGAAAGCGAAGACCCAAAAAGAGCGTGATCAATTTGTTGAATTGTGTGTTATGTGGAGAGATGCTGCCACGTATAATTTCTGACTCGGTGACCCTTCCAAACACGCCCGGCAATGGGCAAAGCATTCTGGTGCTGCTCCTGCTGCTATCTCCATTCAAGCGAAAAAATGCGACTGAGCCATCGCGTTGCTGCTGATTTTTTTATCTTTTGCAGAACCTGATGCAGCTGCAGTTCGCTGTCTCATCTCCACTATACTTTTACAGCAAACTCGCTTAGGGTACCGCCGTTCTTCGCCTCTGCAGCTACCGCTGTAGCAGCAGCAGCAGCAACCACAAAGAGAATAAATCAGGTCTCCACACATATATGTTGGCCTGCTGTTTACAGCAACTGAATACTGATACCTTTGTAATATCACTGAAAAGGTTTCAGTGTGTTGAAAAATGCTTCAGGGAAAGACACCTTAGTCGACGCGAAGGAGTTTAGGATACATGTGCTTCGATGCAGGGTAGTGTGTCACGGGTGGTGTGCGCATTGTAACACCGAAGATAGTTCGCACATATGTTATGATCTCTACGTTAGCGGCACATTTAAGAAGCATCACAGAAGCACTGTCTTATTTTTTAAAAATCGAGTTTACGCCTGCGGAGCTCCATGAAAATGGTATAAATAGGGGGAAGAGGCGACTGAAAGAGATAGAAGACAGAAAGAAAGTGAAGGCAAAGAAAGAGAGTTTCCACGAATGATACTTTAAACATATAGTAGTGTGCGTTCAAAGTAGCTCTGTGGCCGTACATGCGGCAAAACTAGATGTTGCGTGCATTTCATTTCTGGAGCCATTACAAGCTGTACGTGAATGAACTTTTGTGCGTATATACATGTTTAGAATGATTCATGAAAATTGTTGGAAAGAAGATAGTTGCTTTGTCACGGAGTCTTACTGAATAATACGCATGACCACAAATCCGCTAAAAATATAAAAACATATATATACACATAAGCCCATACAATATGTATTAATATTCGTCTTCTAAGACATGTTTTTCAAGTGAAATTAGCGTCTGCTCCTTTTTAAGAAATTGAGGTGTAGTGTTGCACTAAACGTGCATCTGCAGGATGTGTTTCGGGGGGGTTCTCGAAGAAATGGGCAATATATCATAGTTCTGATTGAAAGTGTTCACATAGTAAAACCTCTCGCTGGACAGATCCGTGTACCTGTATCTGTGACAGGTGCTAATGTTTAAGGGCATAAAGTATTTGTGTATTGCTATGTATATGTACGTGAAAGTGGAAAGCTTTACTTACTGCTTTTCCGCTATCTATATACGCCTGAATATGTAAGGTGATGTAATGCGGATGAGCTGCGGGATTTGCAGCGGCGTTTTACCAAGGGATACGCGGGAATAGCGAAATGCAAAAAGAACTGCAATCGAAGCTTACCGGCCTTAAGAAACAAATATGTTGATCATTTTTTGATATTGAAATACAGCAAATGAACGCAAGCACATATGCTGCAGGTTGAGGAGACGCTGGAGATGTGACCAGTTTTAGAGTAACAGTGATCCAGCAACCGCAATAGCACAAGCAAGAACGGCGCGGGCAACAATTCAGCAGATAAAATCAAGCTGCAAAAAAGAGCTGGTGCCCCCAAAAAAACTCGCTGTAGTGCTGCAAAATAAGGTGGTGCCGTTTGGGCGGTGATTGGCATGATAATGTTGCCGTACATTTCTTTGTATAACTGTGCGCTAGACGCCTCAACGCACGTTGTTACGAACCTATGTCTGCAGTTCTCTCTTGCATTTTCATGAGAGTAGAGATCACCTATAGAGCGTGTAGCTCATGCTGATTTCTTGATGAGACTTATATACAATTTCAAATGTACTTTGCTTCGGTGGATCGCGGAATAACTTTCCTTAGTGATGAGAGAGTCATGTATCCTCTACATATATATATATATATATATATATATATATATATATGTACGATTTTCTTACGAAGTATATTGAGCGTAGTTGTGTATCTTCCTTCTCTACAGCAAACTGGCGATGAGGGTTGGTTTTTTCCGGATAGACCTCATGTTGCTTCAGTGCATTAATGTGAATGCGCCGTCTCCTGCGATATTATGCATCTTTTTTTGTAACGTTGAAGCAGTAATTGAAGCTTTATGAGATTTTCGCTTCTGCTTTAGTTGATTCTATGGTATATCCGGGATCGTTTATGTGCATACTGTGCAGCAGCGACTGCGTGGTGGGAAACCAGGGGGCAGTACATTTTTGCTCTCTTGGCTTACCGGTAAAAGGCAGATACAACTATCTGCAAAAAGTTGCGACATGTTGATTGTACAAATCACACTCCAAAAGTCTATGTTTTGTTCATGCATAGATACAGGTATTTCACACACAGTGCATACAAAGATTGTCACGCGTGGCCACGGTTTACTTTTTTATTTTACAGTACCTCGAATACAAATATATTATATATATATATATCACTAGATAAATAGGCCCTTGTACGGTGCGCCGCACCGGATAAAAATGTACATATGTGATTTTGATATTTATGGTTGCATATATATATATATATATATATCACGAATGTAAGCAGATTTTTTCGTAATGCATAGTAGCTATATACAAGCGGACTAACACCGCTTTACCACCCTGAAGAAACCCGTTATACCGGCAACAGCTGATATTGCCTTTGTTTGCTTCGAAGAAAAACGAAGTGATTCTACAAATATATTCTCCGTGATTTTGTCATGAATCTTAAAACTAGTGCACAGAGTTGGCGGTTCTGTCGATGATGTGGCTGCTTACACAGTATATGTGGGACGGATCCGGACGACTTGTCAGAACGCTTCGAAAAACACATTCTGCCAGCCACTGGAAAGATATATAATATATATATATATATATATATATATATATATATATGTGCATCACAAAACGTTATGTTACACCTGACCGAGAGCCAGAGCTAGTGAGGTAAGGAGGATTTCCTCAATATGCCAACTTGGAAACAATAGAATTGCAGTTGCAAATAGTCGTACCTTTAAGATTTCTTCCTCATGATTTTGTGGGTTTAAAGCAAGTTTATACCTACATACAATATATTCGTACAAATGGGTAACGAATCGATGTCTAACATAAGACATGGACAGGAACAACATATTATGTATCCACCAGGTGATTAGTGTTTGCCCTATTACCTGAAAGCAAATTATAGCTAGTATACCTGCAAAAAAGCACCTTCGCACGTAAGTTTACGATTATCAATATGATGTGCGTATATTGGTGGCTTCAGTGCATGTGTGACTCAAAGACGTACGTATGTAAGTATGTATGTATGTATCTGTATATATATATATATAAATATATATACGTTTCTATGTACAGCCAGCTGTACGAGGCTGATAACGTCCTTGTGTCTGCCGAATCGCAGAATGTAAAGATATACATATCATCCGGTTTTTGTGAGACATCCGCTGTTGGGAAGACGATGGTGCTTTCATATATATATAAATGAACGTTTATGCTGCAATAAAGTCAAGCCTTTTTCAATATTAGATTGATGAGAAATTACGTGGCTCTGGCGAAACTTGCGTATCCCTCCTCTATGTCGATTCTCTGCATTGATGCATAGGCAGACTCGATGTACTTGTAGGTATGCAAAATAGGCGCAGCGCTGTATACCTTAACGTCACATTCGACTTGTGGACAAATATGAGTCCGGCTAGTCTTTCCCAAATTCAGGGTTGGTGGCGTGCACTTTGCCAGTTCAATAAAACATCCAACATCATGTAATGCCACACGAGATGTACTGCATACTCAGTTATATGTATATACATATATATATTTATATATATATATATCAATATCAAACCGTCCTTATGCGCTCCAAGTAAATTGACATATGAGTAGAAGTCTTCACGTGTACCATTCATGTGAAAAATGCCACCAAGGCGCTTGAGGGTCCTGTTGTTTTTAATAAGTGCTGAACGTAATATCCCCTACGAAGATTCTTGCTAGTGCCCTTCATCTTGAAATTTAGATGATGTTTACTTGATAAGAATTGCATGTAAGCTTTCTCTTACTTTTAAAAAAGGACTGCGTTTTACTAGGCTCACACGTGAAGGGTACCCTCTTGTGCGCAATGTTGTATGCGTGTGTGTTAATTAACCTTCACAGTATGATTGTGCATCACACTTGCTCAGCCGTAATACTTCATCCGCAACGAGAGAGGGAGTAGTAGGCCTTCGCCATTTCCAAACAGGGAAGGAACCGGTGCAAGCAGCCCACTCGCAACATATGTAGTATACATATGTATTTTTATATCAATCTCTTATAGTGTGCTCGCCAAAATCAAAAAGAATTAATACATAGAGGAATTATCCGTTTATGAATTGTTTTTTTTTTTTGCATGTGCAGTCGATAATTGAACTTTCCGCTAGAGAGTAGCGTTACTATACTTTACGATTCTACTACAGAAAAGTTCCCTTTCACACCCACGAAATAAATCCACAACGCCAGCTGTTCAGTCTGCTGGAACGCCAGCCCAAGAAAGTGCGGCTGCTGAGATCGAGACCAGAGATGGCTAGTCCAAGCAACACCCTGGCTCGTAAATAGCAAGTACACAAAGACCTACAACAACGCAAAATCAAACAGTAGGAGCATTATTGCAACAGTCGCAATGACAACCATAGGCGCTCCGAAGTAGTTACCGCACTTGAAATAGCAGCAAGGGACCAGTAGCGTTCGAAGAGCAGCAGCAGTAGGAAGAGCACCCAAGGCAGCAATGGTAGCAGCCACCCCAGCCGTAGCAAAACTATTAATAGACCTGCTGTCTTGCCTTCAATAGCAGCAGACCTGTCTTGGCCCAAACCGAAAGAACCAAAATTAGTTAACTTACCGGCACTTTGTATTTTCCACTTCGATTTCTTGTAAGGTGTTGTACTATGGTGCGCGTAGTGAAGCGAGAAATCGAAACTGCTTGTGCTTTTGCTGTTTGCTCTATATGTCTCTGCAGCAGCAGTTGTAGTGGCGGTCACAAGACGACGGGAGTAAATTATTGATGAGGTTGCTCAGTGACGAACGATAAAAGAAGTTAGTAGGAGACAACCTGACTCAACTACATGTAGAGTCACATACGCACGACGAAGTACTGAGTGGAATTGTTCTGACGTAAAGTCTGTGGCACAATTTTTCCTGAACGTACAATGCTACTCAATCGCAGTCGCCCTCTACTGCTGCTTCACTACTTTTGTAGAGCGGTTTACAGCGGTTCCAGCGCTGTACCTTGTCTTCCACGTCATCAATGTAAGCTGCCTCAGTAACTCCTGCTATCGTATTATGCTGACATACTTCACTCCTTCGGTATTCGCTTCTTATACTTTCGAACCGCGTTGTCGCGGGGCTGCTGTTGGTCTCAATGAATCAACTTGCTGACCCACCTGCTACCGTTTCGGCCCTTTTCCTGTTTCGCTGGTGCTGATCTACAGCTGCTGATTCTGTCGACGTGGCTGGTTCGATTCTGGCTTTTGATCCTGTCGTCTGTGCTGCTCTTGGTCAAGGTGCGGCACTGCCGGTGAAAGTAAATTCCTCGCCTGCTGCTGCAGCTGATCGGTACGCGTTTTCTTTTTCGGCTGTTGTCTTTGTTTTGACGCCGCTGCTGCGTTAAAGTCCACTCAGTGGAGGAAAAAACTGCGGGTCACTTTTCTGCACCTCGTCGTGTTCCAATGCCGTCAAAGTCTGATTCTAGCTGCTGCGCCGCTCCATCGCAACAGCAGACGCACAATCATGAATTACAGCCGAAAAATCAGCAACAGCTTCGAACTGAGCTGCAGCAGCGGCAGGACTATTATCAACAGAAGGATGTGCAGCAGCGCCAGCAGCAGTCCATAGAGCAGCACTCAAAGCAGCGCATTTTTGAAAGCGCGATAGAACACTCTTTTTCTGCACTTTTTACCGTGTCTGTTTCTTCTGATCCGCCAACGCCGCTCTTTTTTTGTCGTTCATGTCGGCTCCCTTCACGATCCCCAACAGTAACCAGCGCAGCCGCAACAGCAGCGGCGGACCACTGTCCAAGTGCAGCCGCGACTTCTCCGTTTTCGCAACCATTGTCCCTCCATACGAAACTTGCAGTGAAGTCGTTTTCACAGCCAGCAGCTGAAGAAAGCTGGCAGAAACATAAAAAATGCCGCGCTCCATCGTGTGTAGCGCGAGCGCCGACTGCAGCACCACAAGGTCCGCTGACGATGGCAGTGCAGAAAAAAGAGCTCGAATCTCCTCCGTTTTCTTTCCTTGCAGGAGCGGCCGCAAAAACGACTGCCGCTGCTTCAATAGGAGTTGTTTTATGGCGCCAACAACAAGAAAGTCAGCTGCTGCATCATACGCTGAAACAGAGAAGACTACTTCGTCCGCACTGCTCTGCAATGTGGGTGATAGTGCTTTTGCTGCTGCTTCATTTGTTCAGCTTGGCCGACCACCACCACCACCACTTTGCTGTCTCCCTTGTTCCTTTTGCAGCAGCCACGGTAGTAACGAAGCAGCGGCACTCGAATAGGAAAAGCGGCTCGAACAGCAGCATTGCTTTGCACCAAATCTTAACAGAACCAGCACCTGCAGCAGCCATAGTAGTAGGGCAGTCTCAGCAGCAGCTCCACAACGAGTTGCCACCAAATTTTTCAGGGAAAGGCAAAACCAACAAGTTCGCGAAATCTACTATGATGGCTTCGGTTGTCGCTGCCACACCGATGTCTTTGCTGATGCAGCAGCAGCAGCAGCAGGAGGAGCAAGAGCAGCAGCTTCGGATGAATAAAATCAGCAACAAAAGAAAGGGCGTTTTCGTTTTAGCCAATCCACCTGTTGAGGGGCGGGCTCCAGTTCGTCGGTTGGATTCATTAGCTGAAGCGGCTGCCAAATTGCTTGACGTTGAACCCAACACAGGTATGCTTGTGGGTATCATTCTGACGCTTTGTGGGAGTGTCTTGATGGCAGGCGGAAGCACTTTGATGAAATTAGGTCTGCACTTGGAGGAACAAAGATCACCCAACTTCAACAGTTCTTTCTTCAGCAAACAAACTTGTGAGCCTCTCTGGTTTGGCGGACTTGCTGGTGAGCGAACTTCAGCAGCAGCAACAGCAGCAGCACCGCCCCACTTACTAGCAACGGCTTGAAATGCACAAGCCGCATCTGTCTCACACGAAAAGCGCAGCATTTCTTCTGATATGGTTCCATGCCAGTTTTTAGCTTCTTTTCTTTTCTCTCTACTACAATGTACACGTATATAGTTGTACGTATCGAACTTGTCTCTACCTATGGGTACTTCAAAGTGTAGATATGTATTTAGATATGTATTCGTCGTGATCCTATAAAATACACAGCTGCAGAATACATGAACACATCTCATTATTGCGCGTACTTCGCAGCGCTACATGTCAGCCGTTCACAGGCACTTCTCGCTGGCATTTTCCCCTGAACTTTGACCTCGCTTTGTGCATATACAAGTACGATATCATATATTCAATGTAATAAACTTATATATACTTATATATTTTTCATATGTGACACACACTAGTATACAATATACGCACACATACACACCTATAAATATACATATAAAGAGAGAGAGAGGAATAGAATGGTAGCTAAAGAGAGAGACAGAAATCATTACATTTCTCTGCAGTCATGAAACATTGCGATACTATTTTTTTGGCTATAGAGAAGTTGAATAAATTCTACCGGGCTCTATTCTAGATATATTCAACGTGCTTGTGCAGCTTACAGTTTTGGAGCGCTTCTGCATATCGTGGCGCTCGCTTTTGCGCCTGCAAGCGTGCTGGCCCCAATGAATTCTATTGGCCTCATCGCCAATGCCGTCACTGCTGCTGTAAGCTTCTGCAGCTGCATATATATATATATATATATATATATATATATATATATATGTAACTATAATTATTATACGGTAATGATGACAGTATGTGTCTGGATGTTTGTATCATTGTTTTACACCCTGGTGCTTCTGGTGCTTGCTATATCCAGGTTTTGTTGAGACTGGTGTTATACGCATATATATACATATATATATATATATATATATATATATATATATCTGTGCATAATCAACTCGCGTGCTGCTACATTCTCTGACCTGCCACTGCTGCTATATCTACTGCGCGGGAGTTGAAGACTCTAGCTCTTGATAGATAGCAATCTCCCGATCACATTGATAATGTTCCTCTAGCCTCTTACTGAGAACAATCAGCTATATACTATATATATGTATATGTATGTCTTTTTATTGCAAGATACTGCTAGTGCTGCCCATGTGACCGCATGTTCCGCGATTGTTATTCGTCGCTTTCGTTCAAGTATGAAGTGAATACTTTTGAACCCGTTGGTGCGGCTGCTTCACTTTGAGCTACCCAACTTGCTGCTGACCGCTGTGTTCCTCTTTTAAATAACTGTATGTGGCTTCTATTGAGTTGTGTATCTTGCATTTGCTGCTGCTATAAGCACCTCACTACAGCTGCGGCTGCTGCAGTTCATGGTTGTATGTTGTACAGTTGTAACCTCTTCTGATATGGTGCAGTTGCCTCGTTGTTGATTTTTCTGCTCACTCTCTCTCTTTGTACACATATATTGTGTCTATAGCCACTGTTGCCGTTTTTTTACAGCTTCGTCCAATGGTGCTACTTTGTGTCTTATGTAATGTCGAAAACCGCAGTTCCTAAAGTATCATCTTTCTGCGGTACAATGAAGCATTTGCTGTTGTGACGGCAAATTGCTGCTGCTGACGCACGGTTCTAGTTTTTTTAAATGAAAGTCTTACACACATTTGAGTGGCCTTCACTGCTTCAATCTGCGTAAGCTTTCACTGCAGCTGCTTCGCTTCATCTACTTTGATGTTCAGGCTCCTCCATCATGCTTTTGCCTTGTCATTTAGGATTTGTTGATGCTTCTACGAAAGTTGTCACGTAACAACTTCTAGTACTGCATGTTTTTGGGTGAATACAAGCATAGACAACGCAGAATCAGTGAGCTAATGCTAAAAGATTTCAACATCTACTTGTGCAGTGATGCATCCTTGAGAAGTAGAAGTAAATAGATCCATCAAGAGATTTTTTCACAAATTTGTAAGGACTTCTCGACTTTACTAGTGCTGCTCTCCATTGCCACTCCTAGCTCCTGCTGCCACTCCCAGTACTGTCTTACCACTCTCGGCATCTATGCTGACAAGTTGTATTGTGTTTCAGTATGAACGCTCTGCTCCTGCTGGTTTGCTCCTTTGCTTCCGCACTTGCTGCTTTAGACCTTTCTCCCACACCTCACAAAGAGGAGTTTGTGGAGTGCCCAGTACTTCTTTTTCAACAAAAGCAATTTTGTTTCCATATATATGTATATATATATATATATATATGTATATCATATTTCATTCTCTCTGCTTTAGTTTTCTGCTTTCGCAGTTACTTCTGATCGTTTCCGCATCCCGTGACGGATTTCCACATACATATCTAGTGAATAAAGAAGAATGTGTTTGAGTATTTGTCGTTGGCCGCTGCATAGAACGCTAGGGAGAGGAGAGTCTTGAGTTTTTGCGGGTCAATCTCGCTGATTCCTTTTTCGCTGCTCTGCTGCTATTATCACTTCATCTTTTCATATTTCCAGCAAGCCGCTGCCAGCCTTGTTCTTGTTGCTCAATTCACTAGAACTTCTCCTCCTCGTCTGCTCAGTACCATTTCTGTCGCTGTTACGTTCTATGTTGTTGTTGCTGTAGATTGCTCTTTGCATCAAAGGCTCAAAAATTTCCCTAACTTTACTACTTTTTACTTGGCTACTGTTCCCAGTGTCTCACTTTGAGTAATTCATAGCATTATGTCCTCTACTGCGACTGTGAAAGTAGATATAGCAGCTAGCGGTACACATTGCAGACAATGCAAAGAGGATTTGACAGACTCCTTTCCCTCATAAGCATCTTCTGCGCCTAGACTCAACCTAAATGCTCAGTCTCTTCTTTGGTATATGTGAGTGTATGTATATATGTATGTATGTATGTGTGTGTGTGTGTGTATTTCCATATCTATCTTACTGGTTTGTGTCAAACATCTGCTTTTCATTTCTGGTGTCGCTGCTGCTAATGCTGCTTCTTCAGTTTCGTTGCTGGTGAAGACACAACTTGAATGCTGCATCAAATCCTCCTACTACTTCTACCACTACGATCCAAATCCAGCTGTTCTCCTCTTCATTTTTTGCTATGTAAACCTGCTGTAGTTGTGCTGTTCTGCTGTCGTAGTAGTCTGCGAATGAATCGCAAGTGTTGCTCTTTTTTTGCACGTTTGATCTTGACGCACCTCCACCCCACACTCTTATGCTGCTGAAAACCGCTTTTCTTCTGCCCTGCTGCTGCTGCTGGTGCTGTACTACACCAAACCTTTGCTGCTGCACATTCCTCTGTTCTACACTGCACTGCTGCTGATATAATCTTCTGCTGAAGCATGCAGTCTGTACGTTTTTGCTGTTTCTGTTGCTATTTCTACTGAAATAATGCTGGCCACTCAACGCCTGCTGCGCTTGCAGCCCAAAGTTGCCACTGCAGTGCAGTATGCCTGCTTGGCAAGGCCCACTGCTGCCACTGCTGCATAAATAAATTATATATATATATATATATATATATGCATACATATATATGCTGCAGCAGCTGTTCTTTACTCATCTGCAGTTTAATGATGCTGTGGAATCAAACGAGCTACGTGTGCTAGGGTGCACTAGTGTTGCTTTCCACTAGTGCTGCAATACACTGCTGCTGCTGCGGTTTATTGCTGTTACCGCTGCTGGTCTACATTAACGCTACGGCACTTTACTGCTGCTACTACTGCAGCTTATTGCTTCTGCTACTACTACTACTACTATTACTACTACTACGACTACTACTACTACGACTACTACTACTACTACTACTACTACTACTACTACTACTATTAGTACTACTACTGCAGCTTATTACAACTGCAGTTGTTGCTACTAGTACTACTACTAGTACTACTACTACTGCAGCTTGTGACTACTGCAGTTTCTTGCTAGTACTACGAGTACTACTAGTACTACTGCGGCTTACTGCTGCTGCAATAGCAGTACACTGCTACGGTTGCTGGTTGAATAAAGGGGCGGATTGTTGCAGAAATACACTTTTCTGGTGCGGCTGATTCACCTTCGCAATCGATTGAGCTTTCGCTGCAATACAGTACTGACCTTGCACCAGTACTGTGGTGCGATGGCGAAAAAATTGACTGAGTTGCTGTAGTTGCGGTGTGTGGTTGCTGCTGCGATTGTATAGACAGTATTGAAAGAGCCGTTTGGTTTTCGGGAGTTGTTGTTTACTGGGGGAACGGCTTTAGGGGTGACTCTTTGTGCAGGAGCAACGCTTTTGCCTCACGATAAATTCGTGAGTATGAGCAGCAGTGTAGCTACAGCTGCAGCAGAGGACGTTGCTCTGCGTAGTTGGGGGGATCCTTGGTACTTGGCTTACTTGGCTTGTTGTATCGTGGCCTGCTTGAGTGCGTTGATTCTCGTAAATGCGCAAGAAAATGCGCTTTTAGATGAAGAGCGAGATCGTCTACTGCTCTCCTCTTCTCCCACTCCTCACCGTTCCAGCCCCAAGCGAAACCTTGAACTGGCCCGTCTGCGGGCTTCACAGCAACAAAAACAACACCATCACGGAACGGCTGACACACACACTACGGCAGACATCATGTACGGCTAAGCAGACGCCATACACGTGGTTTCATTGTGTTAAGTACGTAGAGAGAGAGACTTGTCTTTTCGAACGAAAGTATGTGTGAATCGACCACAAACAATCGCAACAAACAGCACCCCCGGGTTTGCTGCCGAAGTATACCACAGGGTGACTATAGTCTCCGCATACAATTGTATATGTAAAGCAGGTCGAATACTTGCTTACACGTGTGTACTACGTGTGCGTCTAGGTTTGATTCTACAAGGTACACACATACATGTTATAGGGTATGCTCTTACTGAACAAACTGTCACTCGTACAACCCCACAGACACATTTACACTATACGTTATTGTACGAGGGCACTCTCAAATAAGTGTCACGATATATCGATACATGGAGAGAGAGTGGAAAACGAATCTCAAATTGGCTTGACTCTAACCATCAGAAGGTATTCCTCTTCCCCTCTCTCTATAACTATAAAGACATATATATAAGATACCACCAGAAGTGATCTCCAAAGGGTGATGCATATATCAATATACATACAAACTATATATATATATGTTGAATTCATAAAGGTAAGCGGCTTGATTTGCGTGTTGTTCGAGTCCGGGTTATGTGTGTGGCTGAGGTGACGTGGAAGTGTCGTTGGAGATACTTGCTTGGTGGGGGGGGGGGGGGGTGAAACACATGCATAATATTCGTACATGTATATCTATACGAGCCGATCGATTTTCATATACATATATGAACACAAGTATTTTACGTACTACGAATAGATATGCGTATAGTAAAGCTTGTTTTTGACTAGATAGGAGTGCTGGAGTGTAAGTGTTTGTACGGTGTAGCAGATAGGATAACGGTAAGAGTTCTGATCCTGGGTTCTCAATGAAAGTGTCTATCCTGCTGGTACCTACCAACTGGTCGAGGTGTAAAAAAAACGTTTTTGAGGTGACGATTGTAGAAGTATTGGCGGCTGTGATTGGGTAGAATTTGTAGTTGTGTCATCATGGTCGTGCTGATGATGAGAGGAATAATAGAACCGTGACGGCTAGAGGGGGAATGCGTGGAAATGGTGTGAAGGTGGTGGACACGCTGAAAACGGACCTTTTAGCAAGGAGAATTCACTACGTATGAGCGCTGATGGGTATAATACGTTGGTGATATGGGGACGCTGGGATGTTGACGTTGGTGTTTTGTGTGGTCGTGGTGGCTCGATTAAGGTGGAGGATAGGTGATGGTTGAGGTTCTGGACGACGAAGGCCGCTGTTAGATTATTCAGGGCCAGCGCTGATTCAAACGTGGTAGCAATAATCATATATAATGGGGCGAAGATGCTAACTTCGCTCAGTATGAAGTGGTTGCAGCGGGGTTGTGTGTGAGATGCTGGTTTTTTTGGGATAGTGGAGATGATGCTGACTTTGCGCTGATTAAAGGTTAGTTCTTGTACTATGAAGATTCTGGTGATTGCTATTAATTGGACGGTGGGGTGTTAGAATGGTTGATTGAGGCAAGTGTGAAGGCAGTTGTGATGTATATGCAGTGGTCGACGTGATTCTTGGTCGAAAAACCCCAGGTTGTGCAGACGGTGAAGTGCTAGTGGTTGTTGGAAATGTTATGTTACTTTAGAATTTGTGGACGTATTGATAAGGAGGCAGCGATAGTGATGTGTGAGGGGTTGACGGTTGTTGATGGTGGTGATGACTTTGATTGTTTGATGTTTTAAAGGGGGGGGTTATGATGGTGTTCATCGACGGATGACTGTGGGCGCCGCTACCGATGTCGAGAGCTGTGATGATGAGCCTGAACCTGCCCATTAACTGATAATCGTTACGCTAATATTGCTTCTGTTGTGGGTATGATGCTATATTTGTAATGAGCTGGTGCTAACTGTGGGATTTTACATATGTGAAAGTGAGGTCCTCACTGCTTGTAGGATGGTGGTGGTGATTCAGCTTGCGTATGTGATAAGTGGGGAGAGAGACACCATTTTTGTTTTGAGGTTGGCAGCGATGTTGAAGATGTTTTGACGCACTTGATACTGATCGGGCTGGTCTTACAAATCGGGCTTTTTTAATCACCAAGACGTCCCCATTGCATCTGGATGGGAGTACTGACGATGAACTGGGCTGTATAATCTTGGTTTTGCTACTACTGTTGACGTGAGAGGGTGTGGTGATTTGCTACGTTGGAGCGGTAATGTTAGTGATATGGTGGATCAGAGGTGCGAGATTATAGGGGGGCGTAGTATTGGTGTTGAAGATGCTATTGCTGAAGTAATGGTGCTAGTATATAATCTTGGTTTTGCTACTACTGTTGACGTGAGAGGGTATGGTGATTTGCTACGTTGGAGGGGTAATGTTAGTGATATGGTGGATCAGAGGTGCGAGATTATAGGGGGGCGTAGTATTGGTGTTGAAGATGCTATTGCTGAAGTAATGGTGCTAGTGATCTTGTTGCTTTTGACGTTTCAATTGTGCTCATGGCGATGCTGAAGTACGGTGATGAGGATACTGAATAACTGCAGTTGGTGGTGGTACCGATGTTTTCACAGTGGTGAATGAGGTAGTAAGGATGGTGTTTGCACTTTCTTGGCTTGGCGACGGTGGTGGAACTTTAGTACCGGTAATAACCAATGTGATGAGACTGATGGTCGTGTGGGGGGCCTGACATTGAGTTGCATTCAGTTAATGCGAGGAAGTTGCTGTTGAAGTAAGTTCAGTGTTGGGGTGTTAAAGTGGTAGATTTGTGAAAGTTTTGTAGCATGACGGCGGTTGTGGGAACGCTGTCAAAGTTGATGTAAAGATGCTGCTGATGCTATGGTTGATAAGGTGACGGGTACCCTATAGTGCGATAGCGATATAGAAAAAGTATAAGTTTCATCTAATATAGAAATGAAGACGCAGTGCTGTTGTGATGAATGAACCCTTATGATGCTCATCTTGGTGTGTTGGTGGCTGTAATGCTACTTCTCAAAGATAAAAGGGGGAATGTTACGGTTGGTGCGTTGATGATGATTGAACAGCTATAATGGTGTTGTTGACGTTTTATTGTTGTGGTGAAGTGAGAGGGTATCTGAAGAAGCTGATGTCTTTGATGGTGTGAAATCTTCGTGGAGACATGACAACGTTGAGGCTCTTGGTGCAGTAGCAGCGTTGATGCAATGGTAGAAGAAATATCCTGATGGATTGAGTTGGGTCCGTTGTGATTGTGGCACGATAAAGCTGCTGCCCGGGTGTTGTGCATAGAGATAAGGAGAGGAGTGAAGAAGCACGAAGAGCGTTGCTTGATAATGAAGGAGCTTTTGTTGATGACGTTACTCGCCTAGCGCCTATTACTGCTCTCAAAAGACCTCCATATCCTCGATGCATTGGTGCGTTGCCGCTGCAGCAACAGCTGCACAAACAGCGGCGGCCTTAAAGCTCAAAAACACCTCAACAGCAGCAATTTTGTCTGCACTTTATACAACTACACCAAAGTGTTCAAAGGGCAGCAACACTTGTTGCTGCTCGACTTACGTACGCTGCCCGTTGTCGGAGGGTGCACTGGAAATATCTAATATGGATCACTTAAAGAAAACAAAAAAACCCTAGTAAAGAGATACATGGTGTTGAATGTGTCTGTTGCGCATAAAGTATGTTTCCCTTCTATAGCCACAAGTAGATATACATATATATATGTATAATATATGATATATGTATGGATTAAATATGTAGGTTCTACGAACGAGATTGAACACAGCACCATTTGTACACATATACATGTATATATATATGCATATATGTAGATAACTATATGTGAAATTAGTGTATACGTAGCTCTCACTGCTGCAAATACCGAAATAAGTGGTGTTGTACAGGGTGTGTGCATGCCCCCTTTTTTTGCAGTGATTGTTTTCATTTTCTACCGTCTCACCTATCCTTCTGGAGTGACAATTCTTATGAACACATTGATACCCGCATCCGTACGTTCTTCAGTATAGAAACACAGCATACTTGACGTGTGTCCTGAATATTCGCGCGAGTGCTTGTACTTGCTTACCAGTCCATTCCTTCTGTGCATGTACTTCAGTGAATTAGGAGCAGAGACATATTTATTTGTATAAGCACGCTCAAATATAAATATTTATAGGCAAATAGTTGAGGATTTGTTATCTACTTCCGCATGTCGCGCTGAATTGTGCTGAGAAGGCGCTGCCTGGTGTGTGTGTGCCTAGCTATTTGAGTTTCAGCCTGAAAACATCAGAAAGGCACATATGCACGCATCCCATATACTTCTCCGCCATTTTCGAACATTGAAATCCCTCATACTTCTCTATCTCCCGACATATATGCACCTACACATACGTATGTGTACTCCCACATAAATCACACATATATATGTACATCTCTTTCTTTATTAAAGATTAGATGACGGTATGACTTTTGCACGTGACGTGACAGGTCTGTCTTATGGCTTCCTTGCCGGATTGACGGGGGCTCAATGCGTGCTTGAACTCAAAGAATTGGCTGCCTTTCTTCATGTCCGTCCTTCAGTAATAACAGCAGTGAGAGCGGCTGCGTAAAAGTATCAGACTTTAGCATGTCTACAACGATAAAGTGGCGGCAACCCAATGTCAGAGGCAGCAGAAGCATCAACGACAGTAGAAGCAACTGTCAGCCAAGCTGTTGAAAATGGGAATTGTATAGTAGAAGCAACTGCAGGTCTAGCTCTTGATAAATGAGGAAATGTTAAATGGGAACAACTGCAGCTCTAGTTCTTGTAAAACTAGGAAATGTTACATTTACGCATTGTAGGAAGGCAGAAGACAAACGCAGGTGTTTTCGCTAGAAGTGGTGACAGCAACACCAAAAGCATAACCGATACCAGCTACTAGAGTCTGCGCTTCAGTCCTCGTACACTTGTCCTTGTCTTTGTTGCTGCGTCCTGCATTCGGCATTATTTCATCGGAGTGGCGGAAACTTTTGCAAAAAATGCTTTACGTAAACTGTATATTTATATATGCCTGCTGGAGAGATGAAACTAATTCATCATATACACAGACACGGATATGTTATATATATATATATTGTTTATGTACATCCTATATACATATGTTTATTTATCAGTAGGTCAGTGATCTTGATCGCAAAACCGGTCATTGTCTACTTACGGGCCGTGATGTCATTGCATTTGTGCTAACTGGATACTCATTGATGAGTTCTACTCGTTTTAGCGTCTCTGTGCTTCTTCCTCCTTTTCGTCCATGTCTTCCTGTACCATACTTTCCACTTCGTCTTCCCACATTCACAACTAATAGTCACGTATATATATATATATGTATATAATTGCCTGTGTCTTTCGTCTAGCGCTTCTTTCTAGCTGTCTCTGTCCTTCTCTGCGCCTGCATCCGAGCGTCTTATTTCGCATGTGTCTACAAGTTTATTTGAGTAGGTTTTTATATAGTCACAGACATAGATGTGATATAGATACCCCATTACTTTTTTCCTCCTCTCTCTGTGGTGGGTTCTCTCTCTCTCCGTCTGTCAGCTTCTCTCTATGCCAATTCTTCGCATATGTACAAATATGTGTTCACATAGATATATATATGTATATATATATTTTTGTTTGGCTGATCGTTTATATATCGGGTCAGGGAAGTTGCATACAAGTGTGATTTTCTTGTAAACTTGGGGAATTATGCGCTACATCCAAGTCTCAGGCGACAGCACGTAACTACTCTGTACACGCTGTACGTACACGTACGTATACATACAAATAATTACATTCATACGTATATATTTGTATCTACACACGTGTAAATTTTTGAATATGTATATAGCAGTGTCAATTCCGAAAGGTGCCCACATCAAACTCCCTTAATTGAGTGCCAAGCCCCACTGTTCGTGAAAAACATATCTACTCTGCTATTTTCTCATATAATTTCATATATATATGTACATAAAATACATGCATAATATGAACTCATACGCACACAGCTTCAAATATTCATTATTTACTTATATATATATATATATATATGTATATCTGCACGCAATAATGATATGGGCTGTTGTCTGTATGCTTCTTTGAATGAGAGATGCGCGCAACGTTTACCTCGCAACAACGAGCTAGTCAAAGACTGAAGCGCGCTTATACATGCTGTATTGATGAAAAATTGAAAGATACGTTTTTTTTGCTTCGATAAGAACCAGCAGTAGTAGACGTTCGTTTGATTGGAAAAACGAGCAAATGTGAGTTATCGTCTACTGTCTCTTAGTACAGAAGTAGTATTCCGCTCATTGATTTACACTAGTTATTTGGTAGAAGGCGCACTCGGACAAAATCTCTGTTTGGGCAGAAATAGCACCCAAACTTACGGACTTACACACTTGTCAGGATAGATGTTGCACCCTTACATAGTGACTTTTCCTTTTTGACTGGAACCGTAGCAGACATTCGATGCTTCAGTTGCATTGCCTCATTGCTGTTACAGAGAGGAATAGATGGCGGAAGCATGTGGCACTATCCGCAGCCGTATTTGGTGCTAGTTTTTCTAATTGCTTCAGTATCGACACAAGTAAGGGTTTTTTTCCAGTACATCTGAATCCTCCTCCACTCTAACAAAAGTGAAACTGCTGTTCTCTCCACTGTACTCTTCGATCCATATAAACTTCTATGTGTTTGACTACGCAAAAACTGTTGATTTCTTTGTGCACTGTTGACCGACCTCTCAAAATGCTTCAAATCTTGCAGAAATTTCTGCTGCAGCCAATGTTGCCGTCTGCGCTTCTGCCCTTCATCTTTATTTATACGTATATAGACAGTAAAGTATACTGTAAACATTTATGTGTACGTCTTTACAACGCTTTCTGCTGCTGCTATTGCTGGTCTTTTATGACGTTCGGTATATACACAGCAGCCGCAATGCTGCTTGTTGCAGGAGCTTTTGTCTAAACAGCTACGCCGTATATCTCCATCTTGAACGTACACACAAACTTAGGCACAAAAGTGAACATTCATCAAATACATGTAGACTATCTATTTGCTGCATACTATACGCTGGAGCTTCTTTTCTGCTTTGTCCTTCTGCGCTGTGCTTGCTTGCTGCTGCTGCTTGACACCCTTTTTCCGACTAATCTCCATCGTCTTTCTCTGCTTAAAACAACACCAACTACTGAACAACTACTACTACTACTCCTATTACTACTTAAAATTCAACAACAACTATCACCACAGCTCGAACTAAAGTTCCAACTACGACGACTAAGTAGTGGCACTGCTATTGTTGCAGCTGTTCGCTCTTATTAAGTGCAGCACCATTGCCGTGTTGTATATAGCTATTTGCAGAAATCAATGTTGCGCAGGCCCGTCACTTTTTTTAGTGTCGATGCTTCTTCTAGACAAGTGCTGCTTCTTGTGCACAGTTTTGCCAAGATTGAAAGAAATACTGTAAAAAACAGCAGTTTTTTTGCTCCCATAAGGTACACACATACTATCGTTTCTCCTCTTTTTCAAGCAGTCGCTCTTTCTTCCTTTATGCAACTCGTACTGGGCTGCTGCTTCTGCTCTGTTACAGCTCTCTCTTGTGCAGCACTTACTTTTCTACTGCTCCTGCCTACTGCTTCTTTTATGCAGCTTACAGGATCTCGTCATATAAGCGCACTGCTTATATAGTATGTCATAGCTCTTCAAATGTATCCGTACTTGTAAATTAAAATGCATCCACACATCTCTACACATAACTTTTATTGACCAGCCAAAACTCTCTGTGGCCTCTATATACATAAATATATATATATGTATAATGTAGCTGGATACACTTGATGTATGCTCAAGCATAAGTTTTACATGACTGAACAGAGGGGGAGTACGTGGCTTGTATGTGTATTAAAAGCTCCTTTGCTGCTGCCGCTATACTAGTGATGTTGCGCTGCTGTTGAGTTTTTTTTCTTAAAGTGGACTACTGTAGCGCATTTCATTTCGGTTGCAAATCCGCTTTCTTTGCTGCTCTTCTCTGACTGTTGCTTCTCCGTTAAAATAAATGTGTATGAACCCACTATATACACTTTTGTTCAAGCTAATGCTCTGCAATCCGATTCTGAGTAGCAGCTTAAGAGATCGAACAACTTCTATGTATTCTTGCAATCTTGCTGTGTGAAAATTTCACAAGAAAATGTTGCTTTTGCGCATACCGTAATATTTTCTGCGGTCATAGAAAGTCAATTTTCCCTTTTTCAATGAGCCAATAGGAGGAAGAGCATTTGCTGCAGGATTCTATCGTCCCATGTCTATTTGTTGCAGCGGCAGTAGCTCCCTCTAATCCACATATATATATATATATATGTATATATACATATATGTGCGGAAAAAACAG
>NW_028292749.1:0-43467 GCF_964252035.2 Podarcis erhardii | reverse complement strand
AGGACCTACTAGCGTAAAGGAACAACTTTCCTAAAATATGTTGGTTAAGGCTATAGCGCTATACTTCACTGAAGACAATACCTGCGGCAGCAGAAACATCGAACTCTCCATGTTGGGCCAGCGCCGACGGTGACAGTAGCGAAGCTTTCCCCTTAACGCTTTGCTAGCACGGCGAGAAACAGCAGCAAAGATTTCCAAAGGCCTCTTTCTCCGCTAGCGATGCCAGCAGAGTCATAGTTTACAATTCTTCTCCTCCCCAGGGGTAACACTAGAAAAGTGCTACGCGGCAGGTCCATTCACTTCAAGGGGAGGAACGACTGGGCAATGGAGCTCAAGGGAGAGATGTTTTTGCTGGGTTTCAAGCTAAGTTCTCATGAGTATACACGACTCATGTGAAGCGTCGATAGTGGCAAGAATAATGGCGGCGACGGTGGTAAGAGCAGCAGCTCAAGGCAGAGAAAACATAAGTTTTGTATTCAACAACCCAGCCCGCTTCCTGACAAATGAAAATCAGAAACGGCTCAAGGCATCAGACAAATCAAGTTTTGTATCCAACTTTCATGAAGCTCCTCCCCTGCTTCCTGATAGATGTGCAAATCAATTGATCAAAACAAATCAGATAAATTTCCAAATTTGTGATAGCCCCAGAAATCTTCATAAAAAGGCACATGAATTCGAGCGGTACTCGACTAGGCAAAAGAAGCCTACTTTTTTGAAGGAAATTTAAAATCTAGAGTTTCCAGCAATAAGCTCATTTACCTAAAACTATGTACATAAATGGGAATCAGATTGCGCCGACATGCAGCACAGGAAGAGAAAGATATTAGTGCTACGCTTTCCGATACGTGCCCTTAAGTTGAATCCTCTTCCAAGTATAGGAGGTAACATACTCTTCTGTTTACGTGTATCGATACAAAGCAGGAGAACGCTGCAGTTTGGCGATAGACTCCATCTAGAGCAAGCAAAAATCACTACTAAAACACCTTTTGTAGTAATAAGCATTTACTGGATAAATGATCGATTGCAGATGTACGTTAATATATTTGTTTACTCGAACATCGCACGCCCGAAAGAACACACCTGATTTGTGCAAAGGTTGCCTGCCTGCTTTCTGCTTGACACATTTGCTCGTCACCGAAGTTATGTTTGTACAGAAGCAGATGAACGCACTGCGCGTTACGTTTCGTTTTATAATGAATAGCTTGTTTTCTCTCATATTTTTATATATGCATCGAGACATACAGGTTTTACCTCTGCGTCTACATACTGCAATATTACGAACAGATTCTTGTCAGTTTTCCAGCCAATCCTTTACAGTCTCCGAAGGAGCATCAAAGTGCTAGGTATTACGCTCCCATAAATTTGAGAGCTCCGCCGGCACGAATCTAAAAAATTGCTCACGACATGTAGCTCAAATTTACTCTACTAGCACGTGCAGTATATGACTCAATAAGAAAAGCTGTCATTTTATTGTCCACAGTCAAATGCTTCCCTGTTTGATAAAATTAAATTGAAAACATCTGTACTCTGCGCTCTTCAATTTTATTCTTTTCGCAAAGGGACTGCATGCTCGTATGTAACTATATATACATATATATATATATATATATATATATATATATATCCAGGTGGATACTTCTGTGCACCTATGAATTCTGGACCCATATCCTTCACTGCATCCTTTTTTATACGTAGAATAAACGGCCCCAGATTCACTTCCGCTGCTGCGTTTGCAGTGACAATTGTTTAGGACCGAAAAATAACTTTGAACATAATAGAATTCTTATCGGGAATTCATACTGTGCATTTGAGAATTCACATCTGTTCGCTTTATGATAGGCGAGACGCATTGGCTTTCCAGTGAAGTAAAATACTTTCCATTTGAAAAGTTTTTACGCGTATGATTTGTCTGAGAGCAGCAATGCCCTCAGCAATTCGAGCAGCCTGTCGGGGCTAACGTCAACAGAGTTTAGCCGTTGTTGTAAGCTGAGTATTTTTGGAGCATGTCGCAGAATATTTGGCGTGAGTGGCCGTTGTTGCTGTAGTCTGAGTATAGTAGATGCGTTGCAACAAAATTTGGGCATGTGCCACATTAAGGCGTATGATGTATTGAGTGACTTTGGACGATTAATTTATTAAAAACCGCTTATGAGTAAGCAATCCACCCAGACAAAGTGAACGTATAGTCTGAATTCCTGTATATATATAGAAAGAGAAAAGCGAAAAGCTAATGCATTTTTTGAAGGTGGTTTCTTTTTCTTCGCAGTACGAAATAACGTTTGAAGCATTTCAGAAAGCGCCGCAGAACTATTTGAGTCATACAAGATGCTATTCATGGCAATTGTGACATTGGCATGCGTGCCACCCATGCTCAATTTTGTAAAGGTATACTGCGCCGCTTGAAGCCTGAGCTTTTCGAATTCTACAGGAATTTGCGGTGGAATTCTGCTATTAATCATAAAAGCGGTCGCCTATAGCCTATACATAAATTGCTTTCTTCTCTTGAAAATTCATGTGGTGTGAACCAGTTTCTGGTGTTTGCAAATGCTCAGCGTTTGCGTCAGATTGTGAACACATGCTGAGAACAACTTCATTCAATCTGGGGAGGCAGAATAAGTAGCAATGTTTTGATGTAGACGCGTAAAGAAGCGAAGACTTTTTTCTTTCTCTTCCTTACTAAATATATACATAAATCTATGCGTATGGACGTTTTAATTGTGTGTATGTGTAAAGATTTTGTTGCAACTTTCATTGCGTATTCCGATACTGACTGGAATGCTCTTAGGCGCTTTTTACCTCAAGTGGAACAAAGTCAAAAGTGCATTTTCACTATGTAATACTATGTACTGAGTAACATCTGTGATTCTCAGCGCTTTGGTCAACAGCTGCGGCCAGGCGCTAAGAAAGGAAGAAAGGTGGTAACTTAAAGCCATAAAAAGAAATAATGTACGTACCTCTGTGTACAGCATTTTTTGCATAAACTCAGTAAACTCTTGTGGAAGTCAACGCACATGCAGGAACGAGACACAATGATAGTCAGAACATCACTCAAACATCTTGAATAGAGGATTTTGCAAAAAATGCAAGATCACGAAATGCGAGACGTAAACTCTCTTTTGCACCAATGATTAGAAGACTGATTCAGTGACTTTTCTCTATCCAGCATTCCATCTTAACGTGTATGAATACTTGATGTGTCGAAATTTAACGAGCCACGATTAAACTACAGAAGAAAATTTATGAATGTCAAAAGAGAACAAAGAAATTCTCTTTCTGTTTCGACTTCCAGCTGATCAAATCCAATTTGCTCTCCCCAGGACGAAATTATCCGCAGTCCTACTACGCTATTTCATCGGATCTTTGTCATGACAAATGCCCGTAGAATTCATAAGTTGCATTTCCAATACATAAAATGAAAAAATTTTCGTTCGATTGTCCTTCGGCATCTACACCAAAGGTAGGCGACCGTAAGTATAGAGCCCCAGCAGCAGCAGTCATGTAGAATAGTTGAAGTAGCTATCTCGAGATATCTGAATAGGTAGGGGGTGTATACCAACATGACATTTTCACAATGCCAGAGGATCCATACATAGACTATCTAGAATTTCGCTTGTGTCGTATTTACTAAATGATCTCTTTACATGGATTGAATGTAACTGGAAATGTTCGCTTTTTTTCACTAAAAGCTGTTCTCGTTTCAATAAAAATTCGGGGTCTGCCTGGCGTCATGTATTCGTTGGGCTAATACAGCTCACGCGACAACTTGATGAAACTGGCATGACCTGACGTTCATGCAAGTGAATCTCTATCAGTCTGCTTCTGCTGTTGACTCAGAAGATATCGAGTTGCTACAAATATTCAGTGAATCAAACCGCCTGACAAATACACACAAACACTTGTGAGCCTATCTAGCAATGCGTTCCAAAGATACTTTTAATCGCTTACAAAACGCACAATAATCCTGTTAAAATAAAGCCACTTCTACATTCGAGTGCGACGCAGGCTGTGCTTGAATACAATAATTAATGACACAGAAAAACCTTCGTGCTTTTTAAAAGATGCATCATTAACATTTAATGCCGAGAAAGTGAAATTGATTTGCTCAAACGAAAACAGAATATAGGCACATTAGAACAAATAAGTGTTAATGGTAGGCAATTAAAAGAAGAGATAAACGTGCTAAAAACATTCATACTTACCATTTCCAACAGCGTCTTTTAGCTCGTGGCGCGTCTCGCACTTGCTCTGTGGTCCAAAACACGGAGCTGGTGACCGACATGGAACCTTTCGCACTACTAAACTATTTATTCTTCAATCTTGTCACGAATATATTTTATTAGTGTTGACTTCTTAAAATCTTCTGTTTTGACTCGCCTCACTTTTTTCCATGCCAAAACACCAACTATCCAAGAAGCGGGAGCGGCTGCTGTTAACGCGAAGCACGAAATTGCATCGTTTACGAAAGTCCAAAAAAGAGGTGCACACTCATATGATTGTCGTTATCAGTTGAAGGGAAACATTATTTGACTGTGTAAATCTAGCAGCTCGGTGCCTCATGAAGACGCAAGCAAAAAAACCACAAGCGTCTGTCACCCAAACACCTCTGCCAACTGTAATTATCAGTACACAACAAGCGCGCTCTTTATAGCGAATGTAATAACGGTAGCGGTCTATTTGTCATACGAGTGGACGGTGCTGAGAAGACAGGAATCGACTTTGTTTTCCAGCCAATTTTGTTGCAATGGACTCAAATAGACATGAAAAAAAAGATGTACGTTACGTTCCATGAAGGTTTCCCATATGAAATACTGACTTCCTTGCGCTGCATGAGCACGACTTTCACCTTTCAACCACACATATCAAACTAGTTGGCAAGATTTTGGATTAAGAAAAAGGAGTTTCTGCAACTTGCACCCTGATATAGCTGTAAGGAAAAAACTTTGACAAAGCATTCGACGAAAGCGACCTTCTTCACACCGAAGCGCCCACAGTCGTCTATTTGCTGAATATAGGCTGTGACAATACAATCGAGAACGAAAAAAAAAAGTTCCTCGACCTCCATATATATATATATATATATAGAGAGAGAGAGAGAGAGAGAGAGAGAGATCCTCATGAAAAGATGCAGTCAGAATGATCAGTTACACTCGGCCATTTAACTTAATATCGTCACATCTCCGCGTGTGCTTCTGAAAGTTGATCGTGCGAAACAGAAACCGAACACCGACAAATCACTTCTGGTTTCGACCTATCATTGCCCGCCTGCAAATCTTCAATTATTGCAGATTCTGGGCCCATGGCTCGGGCAGGATTATCCCACGACGTGCCTACAAGTGCCGATAGCCTTGGTCCAAGGTCATAATCTTCATCAAAAATTAGTATTTCATATTCGTGGCTGCCACTCGGCGGTTGAACTTTAACGTATTCTCCTTGTCCACTTCCATTATAATCTCCAAATTTACCCGACGTAGAACCGGAAGGAAGACCTTTCTGATAGCCATGAATCCAGCCGTTAGCGGCTGGATATGTGTCCCTGAAAATTGCAAGGAATTGCTCATTGGAATTGACGGAGTCTGGCGTATTGAAGGCAAGCGTAGGGGGTTCGGAGATCGAAGCTTCAAAAGAAATTGAACAAGTAAATCCGGTCGAGGGCGCTGCAGTCGCTTTTAAGCTAGCAAGTCCGACCTGTCTCGACACTGGCAAAGTAATATTGGAAAAAATTTGCTTCGTTCTCTCATGTTCTTTGTCTCGTATTGCGCGTGGACTCGATTCGCCTCCACTATTTAATTTTATTCGTGCCAGCAACCTGTCAGTGATGACAACATTGGAAACCCCGCGAGTCCTGTCATACACATAGGATGCAGCACCACTGAAACCGTTGTGGACAAGAAAGACTATGCCAACCAAGACAATTGAAATCCCACACGCTGCGAAGTGCGCCCGTAAACGAGACATAGTACGGAGAATAAAGAAAAAGAGTCGCTAGAAAATCAAAATCTTCATTTTACATAGGCAGAGCCTTTCTATATATGAGTTACAAGATGAGAGTAACGAAAGTTGGAGGGAGAGCTAGCCAGTTCCTTTGAACACAGCTTAAAACATGAGGCCACGACTTCGTTGTGCGTCTCGCTCGTTCACCCTTTGACACCGAAAATAAATATCACTTTTTATATTATCAAAGCAGAAATAAAAGCGAAGTGGTCAATAACAAAAAGTAATTGTCTGGAAATCGAGCCAATTTGTCCAACCTTATGTGCTAGAAGGCAGACACTCACGGTTTGTGCCTCGCGCACTATACTGTTCAAGCTGCTGTTACAGCTCTCTACTGAGGAAAGGTTTAAGTTTTTTTGATTTCAATCTTTACCGTCACTAATGTATTTGCGCTTCTTGAGTGAAAGAAAGATATGGCAAAGACAGTTGAAGTAAGACAAGTGCTCGCCGAAGAATTACCCCGAGCTGTCCTTTCTAAATGATGAAATCTTGAAAGGAGAGTGGCAGAGAGTACGCTGAATATTTTTTGTCGATGATTGATTCATCTGCTTTATTCCTGTATTGTAAACTTTAAACCGTGTGTGTTGTCAGTATGAGTGCTGCAATTTCCCACACATTGAACATAATTAGTAAGGTGAAAGCGGACGTGAACTTAGGATGATACATGATCGAAGGTCAGATGTAAACATGATGTTTTATCATATACAAATAATCACATAGTTGCCGCAGTTGATCGGGAAGCACGATAACAATGTTGATGGAAATTGAGGTGCCACTTACTATGACTAAGCTTCTCACAAGTTTAGGATGACGAAGAAATTGAGGTCAAGCTCGCTTCTTTGTGTTAACGTTTCACATGCGGGTCTTCATTATATGTTTGATGAGAAGGAAAAGCAAAAGACCGACACGACTGAGCGCTATGCAAGGACAATTCTTGCCGGACTCGCATTTATCTTTATCTTCGCCACTTTCTACCAATACCTTGGCGAGCTGGTGAAAAAATTTGACGTTTCATTTTTTTCAAAATTAAGCAGACTTACACTCAGGTTCAGATTCCACTTAACAAGCTGCTCAATATGCCTTTTCCTCTTTCGATTTTGGACATTATATATGTTAAAACGTATGTCGCGCACGCAGAGTAGTACAAAGAATGAATCACGATTATGATTCGGCTTTTTTTATAGATGCTCATCAAGATAGATTCCCGCATATCTGACCGCACGTCCTCTGTGAACCCAAATAATCAGCTGAAAACAAGCTGCGAAAATTCCTGATCTCCACAATGCGCTACAGCCCCGAAATCCAATTGCATTCCAAAACTGGTTAAATACCGTCAACAGTAGATTGTAGTCCATTACTCGAATATACTTTTGGCTATTGACATTTCTGAAGAGTATGACAAACAGATGCGGAAGGATTATGAGAACAAAACCGTCAACGTCGAGTATTATATTCGGAAGTCAACACAAGAATGCGAAGCAATCACTTTCACGCATATATCACGACACATGTTGCAGAATATTGCTTTGTACGGTTATTCGTGAAAGGGAATAAGTTCTCAACGGCATTTTACTTAGTAAGAGGGTCGAAGATGTGAGTTTCAGCCAGAAAAAGGACTCAGCTCAGTAAGAGTAAAACTCTTAAATATTCTCGTTGATCAAGGGTGCCGCAGCATCTGTGGTTCCTCTCCGGTCGACCCTACAAAGGAGACTGCATTGGACAAAGTGTGTATTTTAACTAGCAAAATATATGTTCGATAGGAAGGAAAGACTTCTTTCTAAAGAAAAGTGCGGTAAAAAGTCTTTGCTCAAGCCCACCAGTGGATGACGCATTGCTCGTTTGTACAAACTTCTTGAACTTCCGACGTGTAATTGATAGAAAATACAACCTATGCGCTCAGCAGCGCTACACTATATGTCAAATACATGGCTAGCAAGTTGCAGGGGATTTGTTTTGATTTACAGATACGGAACTACTAGCACGGCGCGAGCACACCGACAACGGCAGAATTTTTTTGCAGCGACGCTCGAGAAGTCAAAATGTCCCGTGCTGCTAGACAAACTACCGGCTGCAAAATGTTGACTCCATATGTATACACCGCGTGATACAGAACATCAAGCCACACAACAGTTGTGCGTCCCTGAAAGCGAGCGCATGCGTATGGATATAACAAACGTTGCGGATTCTTTGTAGTCTGTTCTCACTCATTTACGCGCATTTCGTTGCTCGGTGTTGACAAAATGGCTGGCGTTTGATCACATATGTTTCCTGGGAATTGCGTTCTTCATTCCAGAATCAGCTGTTTTCTGATAGGTTGACTTGCTCTTGTTTACGCACAGTGGTTACCAAGTCATAGTCGCATACGTTAAAAGTGTTTGTTGACGAACACGTATAAGTGCACGAAATCACGAGCGATTATCCAGGGATACTACTTTTTGATAAATATATTTACGCCTGGTAATTATGTGTGCCCTCTGCTGTCGACTGCCATATCATATTTGCATCTTCACATAGTCAGAAATGTCAGATGAGACGAAAAAGGGTGACGTAGTGTTCCACTGTGAATACGCTCCAAGTGGAGGGCGAAGTGTCGCGTATGCGTGAATTCGATACGTCCAGGCACACTGCGTCTTGCAGTCAGCATGCCATCAGCGGATACATCGCTGCCGGTTGCTGACGATCCGAAGATTAGGCAACAACGCCGAATCGCTGCGGAGGCACCCAAGTGGTGTCACCCGAATTGTTTCAGGTATAAGTCCCATTACTAGACTGCACTATTTACACTTTGCTTTCAAAGTAGTCTCACCGGATAAAGGGACACGAGAAGAAAAAAAATGCGAAGGGCACTTGCGGGCTCCGCAACTTTGATAAAACCTAGCAGTCATCCAGATATTCATGCACTGCCAATCGTCAGCAATTCGTCCCTGCCAATTACAAGAGGCATCACGCTGGCGTGTTACCAACATGTGCATCGTTACTGTATTTTTGGACAAAAATGTTTTCTTCTGCTTTTTTTCTGATTTAGGAAATACCGCACCTCTGGCAAGTGGTGGAGAGAACACATCCAAAGTCCCTCAATCTGGATCGGATACTCAGAACTACGTCCTGAACATCAAGCGTTGGTGCGGGCTTATGTTAAGGCTTGTGAAAAAGGTGAGGCGTCACCGCAGTTTCCAGTAACGGACGCCGAAAAAGATATCGCTTCCTATGAGCCCAGCAACAGGAAGAAATCTAAGACTCGCCCAACAGGAACAAAGGGAAAAGCGGAGGAAAAAATAACCCGATCCGTACCTGTCCCCAATCAAGTTAACAAAAAACAGAAAATTGAGTCGCCGCCGCAGCGCGCTTCCCATAGGTTTTCGAAGGTACCTCGATCTTCCCCCTCGCGCCATGCAGAGGGTAGGAGGAGGAAATCTGTCGCTTCTGTCGAAAATGTGGCAGCAGGTCGTCAGAAGGGAGACAAAAAAAGTGAGGTCTCTACTAAGGATGAAGGGAAGCTTGAGCAGAAGCAGCCAAAGTTGCCTTCAGCATTGTCTAAAGCAACACGAATAAAGCATTATGAAAGAGATGGGGGTTCATATAACAGAAAAATCGGAGCTAAACGGGCTGTAGGCAGGCAGTCGTTCAGAAATCATCGCTCAAATGCGGCAACAGCAGAACGCGATGATGATGTATCTGATCCTGAAAGAGAGTCCGTTGGACTAGCTTTGACGACAAGTCAGCGAAGCCGTATCGAAGAAGAGTGGAAAAGTGCGGAGAAAGAATATTCTGTTGGAAGGCTTCGTGAACTCTTGCGGAACAACAAGCAAAAATTGAGCGGCTCAAAAGAAGAGCTTGCACACAGAGTAGGCGAGTGCCGTGTGCTGGGGGCCATACCAAAGTGCCCTGAATGCGATGTCGGATTTCTACGTTTTGACGGTAATACGGCGACCTATCACTGTCCTGGGTTTGTTGACGAAGAAGGAAAATATCAGCCTTGTCATTTTAAGAGTAAACGAGTCAAAAGGTTGCCGTGGAAGGAACAGGCCGAGCTTGAAGGCTGAAGAGATTCGTGCATTTTGGAAAAAAAAAGTTGTTGGGAGAGGGGACCGTAGGCTACTTTGGCAAAGTAAGTACCTGTTTTCATTTCACTAAAATAGGCGAGCTTGCGTCTTCGCATCCACTTCAGCTACATGACCAGAGCATTACATCCATGTTGTTGTGCTTGGACGGAAGGAAGTTTTAGAGAAGCGTCTCGATTATTAGAGTATTTAGCTTGCCCCGACCTTGATGTAAAGGACTTGAAGCTCCTCACAAGTGTTCGCTGTCCATAGGGACAGTATGCACAGTGTCAGCGTATCGGAGTCGACACATATATCCAATGGATACATTCATGGATGCAGCACTAGGAGCTACTCAAGATAAAATATTTTAGGTGCAAAAAACTTAGCTGCTGTGTTTTTTATAGTGAAAACACTTATTTTCCGATGTTCGCCAAGGAGCTATAAAACAGATTAAGATGTCGTGTAAGTCTAGTGCGAAGGACTTTGATGTTGTGTACCTTGTTTTGAAAGGTGATATTTGATCTACTTTCGATGGATTTTAATACTGCTTTTCTGTCTCAGCCTATTATATTTTTTGTAGAGAACCCTGCTGTTGAAAGCGTAGCACCGTGTGCGATAAATCTAATTGACACTTATAATCGTGCGGACTGAAGATGATACTGGGAGCGAGAAACTCAGAAATCTGGATATGCTGTTCACTGAAAAGAATTCCTGCGATAACACGTCGCTTCAGAAGAGGAAATAGAAAATCAGCTTTAGTACATTCCGATTATAATGACTTCGTCGTATGGTTTCTTTTTTTAATCAGAGCGAGAGCGACTGAATATTGCAAACATATATATATACATATATATATATATATATATATGAACTGCAGGTGTACTGAATTTCAAATTCGATATTCGCCTCCAGTCCTACGCTCATATGAAACTCCACAGCTCAAAAACCTGCATTGCAGCAAACTCATAAACTGTTATACGACGATGATTGGCCTATTATTTACTAAGCAACGTCTTTCACACATTAAAACAAGCAGAAATTTCGAGACATCTCATCCAGCCAGCCTCACAGAATTTTACGTGTGGGTCCTCATTAGCGTAAGCTGAGGTTAAAGCGGAGCATTCAATGCTTTCGTGTTCGAAAAAAAATGTGTCAACCAAAGCATCATGATAATATTTTGTATGGCAGTGTGTGGTTCACTAGTATCTGTGATAATAAGCAGTAGCCTACTCAAACAAATATTTTACTTGTGAACTGCGGATTTTCACTGGTTCACCGTAATAGAAAGTATATATCAGGTTATGCGTTATTGAAGTCAAAGAATCGGGCGAAAAAGTATTCACAGTTTGAAAATAGTATGATCTAATATTTCGAAATATATGACAAGTCGTTCCACACGTTGGGTTAGGCAACGCTTCAGTAGCAGCTCGTGACAAGGTGAAAATACAACATGTGAATAGTCAGGAAAATTCTAGCATACCGCCCATCAAGGTTAACGCGTTTGTCTTCAAAGAAGCTCTATAGCAGGAGTGAAAAGTAACCTCGCCACGTTCGATGATTTTTAAAACTGAGTCGGTCACTTGCATAAAGTACAATCTGCTTGTTTAACGAGACCTTGGTTGTTTTTCGCGGGATAGTTCTCTTCTTTACATGAAATTCAATCTTGCGAACTTGTCGCAAACAAAGACACAAGACTGCAGCAACAAGCAAAAAACTGGAAATTGAACTGAAAAATAACAAATTCACTTTTATGGTAGATCCGCTCATTTAGTTTTTTGCCGACAGCGGGGGTCAAGGAGCTGAGGCACGTACGTCTGACAGTTTCGCATCCAAGCCCACCGCTGTTTTAAGTTTCAAATGTGCACAAGACAAAAAGGCTAGAATTATACTCATTCTTCTCAAACAGTAACAAAAGTCGTAACGAGTCAAACAGACGCCACAGTAATTGATGTCGTTATCTTCCTTGAAATTGAAGAAAATGCTGCACGACCGTGATGTTCTCATTTCTTTGGAAATCAGAACAGTCTTGTAATGCTTTAGCATCTTTAGAAAGATTAAACTTTAAAACCCATGGATTTCAACTGAAGGCAACAACATCTTTCGTTGCAGCGAAATACATTGTTGCTATTGCTATGAACGCGCAGAACACAGTTAACGTAAGTGAAATTGTAGTGGGTAGAGCATTTCCACTTATCGCAAATCCGATTGTAAGGATGACAAATAAAAGAGTTAATTGTGCGAACGGTGCAGCGATAGTTTTTACAATAGACGATGTAGAAGGAGCAGGAGTAATTCGTCTGCCCCTGCTCAGTGGTACCTCTCGTCTTTTAACGTTTTTTGCAGATCGCGCGACTTCGCGTGCATGGTCTGCTTGTAATGAATCTGAAGAAAAAGATTTCGGCTCCATCTGTAGTACAACGGCACCTTCAAACGACACTCTCTTGCTGTCATGGGAGCTGACCGACTCTTTGCGGCTAATACTGCCGTCTCGCTTAAAATCAGATTGGGCATTTGACTCCCCTTCAATCCTTTCCCGAGACCCAGAATTTACTTCTGAATCAGGCGACGGGGTGATACGAATCGGAGCCAGATAGCCTCCATCTGAATCTGCTTCAGACAATGATATTTCTGTTTCATTGTTCGCCTCACTCGTAGCTTCACTGAGTTGTAAATGGCCTCCTTCAACATCTGGCTCGTCTCCAAATGAAAAAAGCGGTACTTCAACATCAGAAATCGAAACCACATCCTTACTCTCCCTATCTGCTTCTAGGTTGCCGACGACTGATTTCGGAATGTAGTGCACTTTTGAACGGTCGTACGCTTTTGCTGTATCCTGTACACCTTCAGCATGATTTTGATGGGGAAGCGTATGCGAGGCTGACACACCGAGGAAGAGGCTCGTAAAGACACCTAACGCCGCTAAGACAGCAGTCCCATATTTCAATTTACCAGCGCTACGGCGAACCGCCATGACTTCTTTAGTGACTAATCCAACCTTGCTGGTATCTCGACTGGCAGGAAACGAGAGGCCCAGTGAGACGAGATTTCTTCCTGTAGCCGTGTTCGGGGCCACTGCATGAGGCTTCCTAAAATGCTGCAACTTCACATGCACCACAAGAGAGTATAGGAAATCCAAAAGGAAAAAAGCAGAGGTTTACAAAAACAAACAACTACCAAGGCCTATTTTCGTACTCTAGATTTAAAGTTTATGGATTACTCTCGTACACTACCTGTAAACCGTCGTCGCATTATTTCTCGTCTCTAAATCACACTGCACAGGTATGGATTTCTTACGCAGCTGACGGTGCGTCAGCAGCAAAAAAAAAAAAAACACACCATAATAAAAAAAACCCTGCTGGCTAATTTTATTGAAGAATAATACATTTACTAGTGGCGTTGGTGCTTGTTTCTCTGATAGGTTGAAACGTCGAAGAATGCAGCTCAAGCATACCTTTGCGACGTATAGATCATACGTCAGCGAACTCAAGTTTTAAGGGACCTCCTGGTTTCATACCCAGAGCAGATCTGCTCTGCGTAACACTATACTTCCTCACAACTGGCGCACGAACCCTTTATACTGTTCTGTTCGTTTGTATTGAAATCAAAATAACCACAAGGTCACTAACTTCTTTGTTCTGAGTACTACACATATATTTCATAATTTTGTAAAGCCACCATGCGGGTGCTTTGACTGCAGGCGACAATGAGTTTCTGTAGCACCGAATCATTGCTTTGAAGCAGAACAAACGGTTTGAAAAAATGTACGCTAGCTGCGTCCGTTCCAAAGGTTGTAAATGCCTTCTTCGTCCAACTCGTTTCCAAAAATACCACATTGCACATATCGTAGCCCACGAACTAGCAGAATAGGAAAGCACTCCGTATACAGACACTCATCTGTATATCAATTTGACTGGTCTTGTGAATTGCCGTACTAGTCTTGTGGATTGCCGTGGACATAACGAGCAATTTAAAAAAGGATGGTTTGACATCCGGTATTGGGTATGGAGATGTGATTTGGAACTACTGCCAGGGTGGTACATTTGAACAGGTATGCTCTTGCTTTACGTTAGCTCTAAACTCCACTTCTCTACTAGAGACGAAACAATTGTGTGGCATTACTGATGAACTGACAATATGATGACGAGGCTTTATAAATATTGAAATAACCGCGCACTTCAATTTTTTATTTCGATCAGTCAAGTGGAGGTTCGGCTAGAGATTGTTTCAAGATATCAATCTACACTCGGAAGTTTAGGTTACTCTAGCGTACGGAAGGAGTCACGATGACTGCTCCACACTAGCCATTTTGCTTGTTTCATTCAAGTCTATGCTACAAAGGATCATGCTCTAGAACTCAAACACAGATCGCACACATGAAGTTTATGTCATTGAAGCTGTCGCATTTGAATATCTATAATCAAAGCAGAATATAAAACTCAACTGAATACAGATCGAGGCCCTGGTTTGAGCTTACTTTATCTTCCAAGCGGAAGAGTAATGCACTAAGTGATCTGCTGTTATCTCTCCGAAATGACTAGCAAAATGAGTACCGTCACCTGGTTACTCTTGCTGGATGTGCCGCAATCCATTGCACAAATATCCACGAAATTTATATTTCAGTTGACGTCGTTTATCATAAAGGCGCGCATATGGCATGTATTCATCCATATGCCACGAGAATAGGTCAGTAACTGATTTTCTTGACACTTATTACTAGTGATTCTTTGCATGCGTAGTATTTCCCGAGTGTCAGGTCGTTGTTGCCCGCTTTTCGGTTTCCAAATGAGTCGTGATGACAATATATCCGGTCCCATTCCCTGTAAAGATGTTTGCCCGTTACCAATAATTTGATGTAAGCTTTGATGACACAAGTAGAATTGCAGAACACCATCAGTAAATCAATGCCAAGACTATTCTACTTGTATGAAACAATGTTGCCATAAATTACACGATGAGTTATGCATCTAGATCGACGTATTCGAGAGTTTTGACGCGTTTCTGTTCAATTGCACGTACGCAGTCAGTCCCTATCGCTTCCGGTACAAATGAGATGACTTGTGGCTGATGTGTCTGAGCCCGGTATGGCTTTATCCACAATTCTGTGCGCACTTGTGGAGAAAAGCAAAAATTCATGAATGCATGAAATCAATTATTAGACACGCCTAAATGTTTATGCATACTTACGCTCGTACGTATATATACGTATCGCGCTCAACACATCGACTCCTTGTAGGGATATAGATTGTTCAACTCAGTGTAAATCGATTGAAAGACCAGTCAACATAAGGCAGAGTACAGGAGCGTAGTATCTCCCTTCACGCTGACTCTGAAGCGCTTTTGCAACCCAGTGGCAAGCAGATTGAGTCAGATTCGTTGGATTTAAATTTTACGAAATATTTTTGTTTAGTTTGTACGAAAGTTCATCATAGTTTGCAACCCTGAATACGCAAGCACAAATCATTACGAATAGAAAAAGCCAAAATTACAGACGCATTTTGCAGTAAAGACGTCTATCAGCTCTAGCTCTATCAGCTCTAGCAAGATCATTTCGGTGCTTTTCCGCTGTCGTCTGCCGCAAAGTTTTACCGCATACGCGTGAGACATATGATTATGCTAATGACGAATCCTCAAAACGTTGGAAATGTGTTGAATAGTATTGCACGCAGAACTTTTCCTTCTGTGTCAGGTCTTGTTTAGTTTTCTAGCTCATGCAACGTGTTGGTGCATCTTCTTTCCTATCGTGCTTTTCGGAAGTGTGCATTGCAGTAGCACTAACAGGCATCCGAAGCGTGCGCGGCCTATTGCAGCTGAGACTCATTTCAGACATACCTAGCATATAAACGCATGAAGTGCATTTAGACTTGAAAATACGCGACAATTGGGTCAAGTTCACATATCTATTCTAGTCGGACGATCCTATCCAAACTATAACGTATGAAGACGTATATAAACACGCAAAGGTGCGAGGTTTGCGGGTGCGCGACTCGGAAAAATATTGCTTTATTTAGAGACCGGGAACGGTATTCCAGGTTCGTCTACATACCGGCGCTTCTGCTGCTAATAGGTGATTTACAACTAGCAATCAATCAAGATCTATTTTGCTGTTAGGTTTTACAAGGGATTTTGTGCCACTGGAGCTAATAACTAGCAAATTGCGTTCACCATTTTCACTAAACTTGCGAGATTGAACGGTATAATGGAAGAACAGTAACTAAATTGCGATGTGTTGTATGTGAAGGAACCCGTACTTGCCAGTGGCCTAATGCAAGTTTATATTAACTTCTTGTTCGAGCGATTATATTTCCATCGTATGATTGCATGAATAGAAAGAACCGAATTTAGCAGACAAGCAGACAAGTTCTGCTTGCTGTAGTTGGACACTCAATTCTTCTGCATACATAAGCTGCTGTGCTGCAGACCTCTTTTGGAATCAAGTTTTGCATTTCCTGCAAATCTCTTCGTCACGCAGTTGTGTGTGCACAAATCTCACTTAACATCAAAGCTATTGCGCTTCAATAACGCTTTTGCCTGCAAATACCAAGCACAATTTTCTCCAATCCATTCAGTGCCTCCTCTTCCCCGGTGTCTGTCCTATTTAAAATACAAATTGATTTTCAAACGAAAACTGATATCACAAATAGAACCGCGCACACCTGCAAAAAGACTTTAGCAAGAGCATTTTATCCACATGCTTCACGAGATACATATTGATATCGATGAGAGCTATGACCGAATGTCGTTGCGATAAAACGGTGGGATTCCTGATCTTTGTCCCTATTGTATGCACTGTAATTTTTTGCTTAATGCAGCAACTCGAGCATATTTCGTGCGTCGATATATATTGTGGAGGCAGATATGCGCAATCCAGAGGTTGTCATATCCTCACACAACCTATATTATAACCGAATTTAACATGTACGCGTTGTTTGTGAGGTGAGTTTCGACCAAAAGCACCCTAGATCGATCACCCCTAAAAAAGCATACTTATTATATTACTTCAGTGTCTTTCATTTCCTAGCATTTTTGAAAGAAGGCATTATATCTCGTCCTAGGCTGAAATGCGCTACACATATCTTCATAGCACGCGCACCTGTTAACAAACAACTAATCTGTGACAATCTTAAAGTTGTTAGGCAGCACTAATTATCTTTTGAAAGCGTTGAAAAAGTGAAAATAAGGATATTGAAGACGCAGGAGAAAAATTTTTCGTAAAAGTTTGGAGAGCATCGCAAGTTATGTAAGGCAGTGTCCGGCAGATTGCACAAATTGCAAATGTTGACCGATATGACTATCTGCAGTGGAGCACTTTTATGATGAGTTGATGTGGCTGATAAGCACGCTGGCTTTCAATCAAAACGCGAATACTAGACAAATGCTAGTCTATACAATGAGACAGAACCATGAAAGGCTTTTGACTTTCAAGTGAATGGCACTACGGTCAGTGTTACCGCGCATGCCGACATGTACAAAACCCACTACGAAGGAAAGTCCTAGAGTATTGTATGAAAGAAACCGTGAAACGCTTATATTCTCCAGGTTATTCACGGTCAGGATTAGTCTTCTTGCTCATCTGGATATGTAGCTCCTCGCTGGCTCGAGGAAAATAAGGTTAAGTTCTAGTCTGTCATCATAAGTGTCTGCGTCTTAAATTGGTGCAACGTGAAACCGTGAGTTTCGCACAAAGAGTTCACGCTTCCGCCTAATAGGGAAGCTACTTTGTGCTCTAGTAAAAACGTTCCTACAGTGCACACAATGAATCAAGAGTACGTCTTCCTTTTTGTATTTATGAGGCTAGCTAATTGACAAGCATGCAGTCTAGAGCATATAAAACGAATTGGCAGCGTAGGACGTTGGACCTGTTAGTAGACACGTTGTGTTACAGTGTGTCCGTATACCTCTCTACAGCTCTCCGTCACACTTGATAGCGCTACAGTTGAGTCGAAAAGGCAGCACTCGTCAAAATCGATTGCAAGAATTCCCACCTGTACATATTGCGATCGGGAGCAGTCAACCTAGCTCCAGTTTAAAGCAAGGCACTATTCGAATGTAGGATCTGCTACATTATTGTCGAAGAAAAAAAAAGCGAGACAACGCTCTGTACGAGGTTGACGACATCAAACCCTTTACGCTCCACATAAGCATCTTATCTTTGCCGTCGTAGTTGGAGTACACTTCATTCGCTGGCACGGTATGCTTCGGCATATTTGAAAAGGGCACTCGTAGAGAAAATATGCATCGCCTGATTGTCAAATGTACTTCACACATTGCAGCAAACAAAAATTTTCAGTAAGCCAGGCGCGCGCTTACACGAAAATCTGATTGATATAAATAGGTAAAATGAAACAAATACTATATTCTGAAACTCAGCCTGAATCAAGTGCGCATTGTTGAAAGTATTGAATTTCAATGTGTTGCCAGCGGTCGAAAATGTCGACATAGGATGGCAAGGTTGGATTTGAATGAAGCGAATTATTCAGTAAAGTCGTATGCGAGAGTCCAAATGAAATATTGATTACTTAGACCATATACTTCTAGTTCAGCTGATGCAATCTCTGTTTTCTTTGTCACGCGCCTCCACCTGTTTATAAACATCCGTTGATCGTCATCGAATAACTTCTATCTGATACGCTGTTTACGGATAAATACTATAAACTCGAAGAAACGCTTCTGCCTGGGAAGATAATGAGTTTATTCCTCCCTTGAAAAATCGACAGATTAATAGTGGGAACTCATCGCTGTTGTACAAAATTAATAGCGTGAAAGACTTTTTTTGCGCGACTTGTGCACGTACAAGAATGTGCACGTACAAGAATATATCAGGCGCATGAGTGTGTATGAAATCCGCACAGGTGTTATGTCAGCGTAACTCAAAAGATTAAGGTTTTATCACAGACATTGATCGTGTACCTGTGCGACTTCAGTATGAACCAGTATGAGATATATGCGCTTTGGTACAATTCGACATGAAGCGGCGGAATACGTACCATGGCAGCACAAAACTTTCTACCCTTCGCGAGCGCTACAGTGTTTGCACGTGAAAAACATTATCTCAAGCAATACGTGTTCAAATCAGTCAACGCTCTACACAGGTGTAGTCGTTTTGAATCAGAGGGATGCGCTTCCAGCAGTACTACTATATGATACACGCGCTGTAGGGCGGTACGGGTCGATGGACTTGTACGCGAGAACTTGGATAATTGGCACTTGCACCTTTGAACCCGACATACGTGCTTTACGTGCATAGACACGTATTCCACTGAAATGTACGAAAAAGTTATGTGAATACATCTAGAGTTCTGTGAGCAGACAAGTTCGAATTGGTTGTGCATAACTTTTCTACGCTTTTCGCCGGACAGTACGTATAAGGGAAAAATTACTGAAATTGATGTGCTGTCTCGACGGAATTAATCACAAGTGGATTCATAATATACATATACATATGTAAATACATGTACATGAATATACCGAGATTTACAGGTAATTAATCAGAAGCCTATGCCTACATTCACACGCTTTTGAGGTCTTCTATATGCTTGATTCCGGTTAGAAGGGGGCAGACTCCAATGTACACTAATCCGGCAAAACCTGCATTTTGATAAAAATATTCATTATAAGTGACGTATAGAATGCACACAAACACTGTGTGATAACGGTCACAAAATGTCTAGACGTTTACTCGATTTTCCACTTAAGATTTCAGATATTGTCTTTTCTTTCTCAAATTGTAAAGTATCTGATCCACATCGAGAGTACAGCACAACAGTAGAGCGTGACACTTCGATAGCTTGACCTGGCCTGAAACTGAATGTTTTTGTTTTTTTCTGCAGTACATTAGGCTTGAACGAGTTATTCGCTACACTATGCCGGCATAACACCAAATACGCATACACGGATTTTATTTATACACGTGTGGATGCGTATGTAGAGACATATTGGATCTTTGAACGTCATCATGAGATTCCGTATACGCATATGCATATTAGAATATCCTCACGCTACCATTTCTAGTGGTGGAAAAGATAAAATGAGAAAAATGCTCAAATGGCATTGTTTAGGAATTTCTAAATGCCGTGAAACTCGCATTAAGGACGCCTTTACGGAGAACAAATTTTTGTGCTAAGCCTACCAAATCAGCTACAGAGTGTTACAAAAGCCGACGTGCACTCACATCACGCAACAGAAAACATTGCCTACAGTGATGCAACCTGCACACCCGGTGCCTATAGCCCTTCGGAGGTGGGTGGCAACTTAACATGAAAAAAAAAAGAATCACCAGAACACTCAAAACGGTTTGATAATATAGATTGCTACGATCAAACAACTTACTCTAATAGTGAGACTTCAAATGAACTTCCGTCTTGGAGGTAGCAGCTTCCTGCTGACTTCAAGCGTTTTAGCCTGTCACAAAAACTAGAGCACCTTTGATGCGAGGCCTCTCCACACTAGGAAGCGCCAAACTGAGCAAGACTGTTGGATATACTCCTCCGTGGCGTGTGCTCACATTTATACAACTTTTGGTACGAACAAGACCTATACGCTCATATAAGATGCGTATATGGGAATTAATCGTAGAATTGGCTTTTCTAAAAATGTATTCAACTGTCTTATACATACGGGAATTTATCATTCATTGAAGGAGATGGGTGAAAGTGATTTTTCTAGTAAAAGTTATCGTAGAATGGCTCTTCATTTGGACGGGTGAAGTAAAATTGAGTCATACTCGCTGCATCTGTTTTGTAGGAGACATTGGACAAATAGCAGCGCAACTAGCGAATCCCTTATTCGTCGTTGCTGTTGTTCTAGATTGAATCGTTGTTGTTGGGGTTGTTGTTTCTGTTTGCATATATACGTCGAAGATGATAAAGGGCGTCAACACGCTTGGGTAAAAGGAGCAGCCGAGGAGGAGTTTCATTGACATCATTGTCATTGTGCTACACATCACTATGCTGTACAGAGATACAGCATAGTCGGGTGAATTGATCGGAGAAGCTATGTCCCATTCATGCACGTCAGACGACTTTGCTCGTGTATCTTGTGCCCGTCAACAATGAAATAATCAGTTTAAAGGTGATACAAAGTTTGATTTCAGTATCACCCTAGGACATCTACTCTTTCGCCTTTTGCATTGGTGAGTTTTAGTCTCATACGTGTGGTAAGCAGCGATACGGACCTTCGTATGCCAACGCCGGTATCAAGAGGTGAAAGAAAGCAATTATACTCAAGGAGTCGCAGTCGCACGCAGGACCACTGCGTGCGTCGAGGGAGCAGCTCGATCCGTGATCAGTGCGATTCCTCCGCAAAGAAGATATCAACACCATTCTTAGAAGACCCAATTCGAATCTATTTAGTGGATAATGAGCTGCCTGTCGTTCATTGTGCGCTGTAGGCGCAATGCGAGAAGTTCCGTTTGCCAGGGTAGCGCGTCAACGCCGGTGCTTTGTATCCTTATTCTCGTTGCTGGACTCTTTCTTTCCCCTGGAATAGCTCAGGTTATGGTGTTGGAGCCACCCGGAGCTGCTGCGAAGAGCAACAACACTATCATCGAGGGGTCTACGGCTGCTTTTGGCGCGCCGGTAAGATTACAAAAAGAGCAGAATCAGTTCTAGATGATCGAAAAAATCCGTCTCCGCCGTTCCCGCGTCACTATTTTTGCTCGGGAAGAAGCTGGATTAGCCTCAAACTCATTTTTAGCGGCTATCAATCGACGGTCCTGAAAAATCAAATATATGAAGCACCAGACGAATTAGTGTGTCCGACTTTTTTTCTTTTTCTCCCTCGAGTGGGCTCCGATGGCATCATCTTTTGTCGTTTGAATCCCTTTTCTCAAGTGTTCTAATATTTCGAGAACGGAAGCAGGAGTGGCGCGAGGGTAAACATTTTCTAGCACACGCTGATGCCATTCTTTAGCTTGGTACTTCAAGATTTCCCACCAAGTCGACGCGCACGCCCAATAACTATCACTATACAGATCGAACCTTGCTCCACGTTGATACAGGCTTCTTGAATTTCCATGTATGGTCAAAACTGGGTATTGAGAAGTTCTAGTATAAACACTCCGTATCATAAATGTTGGTCGTGGGTCAATCCACCCCCCCTGTACAGCCGTGTAGGAGAAATTTTTGCTCGTAGTGCTATCTCAGCTGAAACAATAATTGTTGACACGATTTTTAAAAAGCAGTGCGGCCCAGCTACTACCTATGAACCTAACCACATGTCAAACACAAGTAACTGAATATGTACGTGCAGCTAAGTGCATGACTCGAATTATCGAGGGTTGCCTTCTCTCCCTATCTTACTGCTACAGGTTTCCTGGTGACCTCTCTAGTCCTCTTTGGAAACTGTAGTTTACCAAATGCAACAAAGCTGCTGCTGGTTCATCTTCTTTGAAATGCACGTGCCTCGTTGTTCTGAAATTGGCACTTTTTTCTTTCGTTGTCGTAGCAGCTAGCCCTTCTCAGACTAATGAGCTATTGTTGCTGTGCTCCTTTGGTCTATCGTTGCTGGGTGCAAATTCAGGCACTCGCGTAGTAGATATCTCGTTCAATTCTGCTTCTTCCTCTCTTTTTGCTAATCCTCGCTCTCACTTATAACCGCATTTCTTGATGTTGCCACTTTTCTGGCGCTTTCACTGTGACTCTTTGGAGAAAAACCACCAAAGATATGCGCATGCGGCGGGAGATGGCATCCGCACCTGTGCTGCTCGACCGTTTAATGATTAAAAGAGTTTTATCTTGTTTCGATTATACTTATGCTTTGCAGTTTTATGGTGAGAGAGTGGAAGGCGAACTGCTTTTCTTTGATGTAAACGGGTGCAAAGCTGAGCAGTATTCGCTTCCGGTAGTGGAAAATAACGAATCATCAACAGAACGAAAATCCCAGACCCCACTCATAGTGATGCTGCGACGAGGAGGCTGCAACTTCGTGGCAAAGGTGAAGATAGCTCAGAGTAAAGGTGCGAAGGCAGTGCTTGTTGCTGACGCTAAAGGTTCCCTATCTACAAACAAGGAGATTAAAAGAGTCATCGTATCAGATGGTGAGTTGTAAACCTTCTTTGAAGAACTATTTTGAATTCTCGTATGTTAGAGGAAGATACAGAGGCGCTGATGAAGTCAAATGAGATCGCTAAAAATCATATACATGTGTGCACTTTCTTCAACATCCGTCAGATCATATCCCATCTCCTCATCTCCTCTGATTTGTGCTTCTGCAACACCACATACCCGCAAATAATCGGTCTCATAACATACACTTCTCCGTTGATACATCTTCTTTGCAGGCATAGATGGAATCAAACAAAGCCATGTTTTTGACGAGCCGATGATTGAAAATGTGCTTTCTACACGTTATTCTTAGAAAAGCGGAGAATGCCTCGTTCTAGTTTCTTTTGTACGATTTGGCTAGTATATCACAATATATGTATAGATATAATGTGTATTTTTATTTATTCATGTATACTCCCATTCTTATAGATGCGCAGATGTGTCCGGCAAACATTAAGATGCACTGCCAGATATAACGCTAAACACTTTGACTTCGATACTAAAAATGATGAATGGAAGAGAATATTGGAGCTTGATGACGGGAAAAAATTTGAAGTTGTATTCTAATGTAACACCTTAGGGTCACAGATCGGAAAAATCTGTACTTACAGATAATTTGACAATTATCGCACAGCCTGGATGTGCGCAGAGTGAAGCTTTGGAGACAATTAAGAACTCAAACACTAGCATATTATTTGACTTCAATAGGGGGACTCCCATGGATGACACATGCGCAAAGGACACATCCTAGCATATACACACGCGTGTATTCATATATATATATATATATATATATATATATATATATATGTACACATATATATATAATGGCAGTAGTGCCGTTATCGCCCCGAAAAGGGCCGTTTGCTCATATCGAGTCCTATGAAAGAAGATGACATGGTCATAATTTGAAACGTTAAACACCGCTGAGGCGTCTAGCATTAATATACTGTGAAGTCTTTTTTCACTGAATTGCAGTGGCTTATGAGGTTTACTCACAGTTTATATAGAATATAACCATACAAACAGGTGCAATGTATGCTAAAACGTAGTGAAAAGAAAGGAAATTCGGTTGTATTGTTAAATTCGCTCATTATTGCCGGACGTCATGACACCAACATCACAAATAGAATTTGAGTCTCGCATTGCTCGCTGCGCTGCTCACGGCAAGTTCCATTTCTTACGTAGGTCAGGTGCTGGTAGTCACGCGTTCAATTTCTTTCGTGTGTCGATTTGATATAAGAAGTTCTATCCGGAAGCATCCGCCACTTTTTTTACAACATTGAATGTGGCAGCACGCACGCCTACATATTCATACATATATATATATATCTTACCCGTATATGCGAGTCATGGAAAATCATCTACACTTATAAGAGAAAATGATGAGTATTGCGAAAGTTGGCTCGCGTGTCTTGCTAGAATTTTTGGTACTTATGGCAAAGCAATCATAGCATTCGACACATACTACATATGTATACATGTGAAATCATGATAAAGTTGCATTTGTCGCTGTGGAAACGAATTTGATTCTCAGTAATGTAACTTTCACATAAGCATATTACAAATCTTGAGATAAGTTGGCATCTTTCCCGACTCCCACTAGCATTAATACAGTGTAGCTTGTTGGTCTCAACAACAAGAATTCAACTTTATTTATACGTGCAATGCTGTAGCTTCCCATTTCGTTTGTTTTATGCGCTCGTGCAGATGGTTGGGGCGAGTCGGTAAAGATTCCTTCCATTCTACTGAGTGAAGAAGATGCGAATTTTCTAATCGCCGCGGGAGACGGGTCTTATGAGACGCCGCCAGCAAGTCACGCTGATCGAAAAGAAGGCCGCGGAGTCAAAACTGTAATACTAGAACTTGTATGGTCACTTCCGAAAGATCATGCGGTACAAGTGGATATTTGGACGACGCCTTCCAGTATAGAAGCCACAAAGTTTATGAAAGAGTTTGCTCCCTTTGCACACGCTTTTAAAGACAAGGTGCGACGTGGACATCAATAGTTTACTGTACACTGTTGAGGGTACCGGAGTTCGGTACATGTAGAATCAAGGCGTCTTCGACGGAACAACCTCTTTCTTAGTCTTCAAAGAGGAGCAATAAATTTGTTATGATTAATACATATACATACATGTAAAATCTCAAACTTGATATTTCGTCCTGTACCGACATCTGTATGAATGCATAAATCTTGTTTATCTACTATATATACTTACAGATAAATATATGTATATATACATATATATTATATAAATATATATAATTCTATTTACAAGTAAATAAGCTGCACACGATGCTGTGGGGAAGACTTCTAATTTCAGTGGTGTAATGCCCATATAAGCATATCACAAATTTCAGGATAATCTGGTATTTCCAGAGCTTCACTTATATACGATGGAATATTCCAGCATATATTCTTTATAAGTGCAGACGTATAACTGTACAGAATCAATAGTTACAAAGGTTTAGTCATATATATACATATATACATGTTTACATGACTGCACAGGAAATACAGATATTATGGAGAAATTCTAATGAAGGAGCCACTCTTTCTTTTTATGAGTGTCGTCCTGGTACCTTGCTGCTGAGCTGGTAGTCTTACAAAAGAGTACTGGGTTCGCATTAAAAAATTGTAGTCTACACAATTTCACAACGACACAGCAGTGTGTGTGTGTGTATGTATCTCTCGCAAAGGTTCCAAGTTGCTGTACACTAAGGGGGATGTCTCAATATATACATGCCATGCATTTGCAATCTATCTACCGAAACTGAAAAGCGTATACACAATTGTGTCCAAAAAATGCAACTCCTTTGCAGATTGACTTTCAGCCTCATTACTGGGTAATGTCCATGGCCAGAGACTTTCACGAAATGTGCACGGATTCCAGCGCAGACTTTTGTGCTTTTGATCCCGATTTTGGGGGAAAAACGACGGGAAAAATGGTCCTTCAGGAAACCGTGAGGTAAACGATAGTTTATATCTTATCTTGACTTTGGTTGTGCTCCTCAGTAGAAGACGTGGGAAAATGCACTTTTCCTCTGTACAAATGAAAGCGTCGTTTTTGACGTTAACGCAGCTGAATTTGAAAAGCAAACAACGCTAAATTACCTACATATTGGTAGATTTTAAGCAAGTATTTAAATACTCCGATGTGACTATACAAGTAGAACCTTGCTTGCCTATATCTATATCTTATAAAACACATGACTGAACATTCATTCGAAAGAGATGCAACTATAATGTGGATAACTTTCTGATAATTCTCGAACACCGAATGTTGTATGCGAGTTGTTAGGGACTGAAACCAACGTTAGAATGTTTACACATTTTGCATGTCACTTTGAATGACTTGAACGTGCATGCAAAAGTTAAATTAGAGCAGCAGATTCTGCATTTGAGCAGTACAGCGAAGACAGGCGCAGATAAAGTTCCAGTTTTGCTGTACATCCAGTCACTATTGCCTACAAAGTAGCCGCTCTAGTCGCTCTACAGCCCGTCGGCGGTGCAACGAGAGCTTCGGTAATTGCAACCTGAAGTAGCTCTAAGGAAAGCGCAGAAGTAGTAGCGACAGCAAAGCAGCAACGGCAACCACAATGAAGGTACTTTGTGCAGAATGTTCAGCAGGTGCAACGGTATACCTTTGATCTGCCAAGCATATCAGCAGCAGCAATTGCTGCTAATACATCTACGCAAGCCTTTTCTGCACTCTAAAGAGCGCAGTGACAGGAGCTCCAGCATATAAATATGTTTTTCTGATGATCTTTCGTTAACGTATCACCAGCGAAATGATTCAAGTTAGCGTCTACGGCTCTCTCCTTTTTGACCCAAATCGCACCAGTATTACTCACAAAGAAATGTATTGCCTTAGGATACAAGCATTTGATTAAACCGTTAATCTATTTCCTCGTGCTTGTATAGGCAGTTGTGCCTTTGGGAGACGACAAAAAGTCTCCACCCTCGCAATCCTCACAGTGGATTTTACAGTGAATTCTGGTGGTCGTATATGGAGGAACTTCCAAATCTATGTCCGCACGAAGAACTGGAGGATGAGCAGCGATTTGGAGAGAAATGCAGTTACAAACTAATGGAAAAACTGCAGGTGAATATTCGACAAGTGAAGAAGTGCTACGAGGAAAAATTCAACACGCTTCTTGCTCACGAATTGGTCAATAGAGCGTGGGCGCCAACTGCCATTCTCATTAACAAATCAAGGTATAGTGGAGCTTTGGACTCAGAACTCGTCACCAGAGCCATTTGCACAGGTAAAGTAACTATACAACACTGTAAAGAACAAATACATGAGTCAGGAAATGAGATACAACCCGCCACCAAATTCTATAGCTACACATACAGATACATAAATACATAGATTTTAATATAGATAGTCTGCATACATTCTCATATGCAAGTATGATTCATACATAGGTGATTCTGATTGAAGACACACATTAGAGAATCTATCTACATATATATATATATACATATATATATGTATATGTATTTACACATCATGTGTATACGCGCATGCTTCTGTATCAAGTACACCTGGTATGTCCCCAATACGCTAACTCTATCAATTGAAACTGTGTCACACGAGTTGTCTCCATTGCGAATTAGACCGAGTGATGTGTGTAACTCAGTCAATATGAGAGGTCTCAAACTTTTCAGTACGCACCTCGTGGTAGTAAGTGGACGTGAGGCTTCTTTTTTATATGTGAATATCTAGGTTTATATATATATATATATATATGCCGCGGAAAGATGAAAGTTACGCAGCATTAATGCGCAGCAGACGTGCATATATATATATATATATATATATATATATATTTATATATATATATATATATATGTGCTTGAATACGCTCGAAAAAATCCATTTTCGCAGTACGTTACCGACAACTTCTCGCATAAATACAAAGTCGAGACAAGTATAGAACAACATGTGGTGTCTGTTACATCCGCTTCGCGGTTCCACTTATACTTTTGATCCGTGTCAAGCTTGGCTTGTATGAAGCGACCCTATTTATAGCGCATGGTTGATAAACTATAAACTGCATAGCAGAGAAGACTTTATCAAGACCGACTGGCCAAAACGTAGATTGACCAGCCAAATTTTATTGTCACAAGTTAACACTTTTCTGAGCTTTATGGTCTGGTAAATACAATAGGTTTATGCACTTTTCCAGAATAGACCTCGTGCATCATTTACTTCACTCTGTGTGTGTCTCCTTCTCTTCCAATATGCCACGGACTTGCTGTTGTATGTAAAAAAAATCATTGACTACTGGCGTGGCGTATTTCGTAACAAGAGCCACGTAGAGATTGTAGAAGTATCAGGGAATTCGTTTGTTGCAAGTATTACACACGGGCAATAGGCAATACATCGTTAACATGAGTCTAAGTGAAGGTGTACTGTGGTGAGGTTGGCACCTCACTGTCTCTCTTTCTCTCTCAATGTGTTTAAACACTAGCAACGTACGCATAGATAGTGTTTGTAGGCTAACGTCAAGGTTCTTACATTCATACGTATGGATGTGTCATCGTGTATATGCAGTGAGTATATATTGATAAATGTTTCGTAGAATTTTGCTCGTAACGCAATGTTGGTAAAAAGGAACAAGTACTTCGAGCAAACCTTTTCACTTTAAGAAAAAGTGCTGAGTTATACAGCTGATGTGCAAACCTAACTGCAAATTTGTATTTTTTGGCCGGGCACGCTTCAGTGAACTGTAATGTCCTTGCTTAAGCTGAAACACCGTGCTGCTACAAAGGGCTCTACCTAACTCATGTGCAAAGATTTCCTTTCTTCCTGTGTAAGTGCGCAGCTATCTGCCACTTTATTCCAAAGCCCGCCTAAGTGACTGAGTTTTTAGGTGTGTCCTTACGAAACGCTTTCCATCGATTTCCGTGTCACGGCATACGGTTGCGCTGCTTCTAACAAAAATGCGAGTGTCTGCAACTTGCTAGATCATGTTTGTGCAATTGGAGTGTTCCACATACACCTCTTATAATATCCACTCTGATAAAGGCTTCCAATATTATTCGCATACAAAATAATGCATCTCTTCGCCCGCAACAATTGCATATGACAATTATTTCTCCTTGTGTGGTTTTTTGCATAATCGCAGCTTTCGCGCAGACGCAACCAGAGTGCGATAACTTCCTAAAAAATGGAGAGCTAATCATGCTGGAGCAGAGCCGCCTGACTGAAGGGCAAATTTTCTTTATTTGTGCAGGAGTAGTGCTGAGTGTGGCTGCTCTTTGCGTTTTCCTCTTTTGTTATTTCGTGCTGCCGTTTATGAAACGCCGGCTGCACTACGCGGAATTTGATTCTACCGCAAGAAGGGGTGAAGAAACAGAAGATTCAGCACCTCCTACTGCGGTTTATCCAGTCGAGTGTCTATCCGTCGATAGCCACAAACATTCCAATAAAATCGCCCAGGTTTAGTCGCTGCAACCTGTCGGTCAATATCGTGAAAGGTGGGTGTATGCGTATTATATATATATATATATATATATATATATATATAGGCATAACTAAATGTGCTGGATAAATGATGCGGGTGTCGAGTCTCCCATGTCACATATCTAATATACACACAATTGCAGCAAGAGTATGTATGACGAAATGGGGAAAAGTGATTCTATTTAAAGGGCGCGAGGCCCCCAGCGATAAGTGAGAAGGAATGGTTACGCAACTAATTTACAAACTGGGAAGGCACCGAACCGTGGTTGAATTGTGAGAATAGACGTACATAATCCGGGGAAGTGCAAGTGGTGGACAAATTTACTCTGCTGCTAGAGGTTGTTAGTCCCCCTTATATTGCGATGAATAATATGGGAAGCGAGGAAGTTACACAGAAAGTTTATCAAGATATCTCCTATACATATAAAGAACGGAGCAACGGCAAGCGGCGCGTATGTCGCTTGAAAAAACTTCAGGCTTTACAAGGGGGAGGTGAATGTATAGGGTTGATGTATCAAAGACAAAAAAATACAATCGGAAAGCGTTGTCGCCGCTAATAGCCCATCATATTTTGTTGTATTCAAGTTATGTGCACGTCTACGTGGCAAACGCGAAATCCTTTCTTGATCACTCATTTAACATGGTTCTTGAATATCAGAAGAGGGATGATACAGAGAGAGAGGGCCAGATAAAAGAAATATAACTTGAATCAAGTTAGTGCGAGATTAGAAAAGATTTGGCAGCCGCGTGGAAGATGAGAAGACCAAGTGGGCGGCAGGAGACGTTGAGCAAACTGCATTTCTTTAAGTAGAGGCGCTAAAGTCTAGGCGTTACTTTCAACAGACCGCACGTAGTGATAAATCGAGGACGCTGGAGAGTCAGCACGCAGCGAGCAATTGATGCAAATCTGCGACAGATTTATTAGCCTTTTACTAACAGAGGAAACGTCACAATATGTGCGAACAATGACATGTAAGTTTTCAGCCCCTTGCATCACATGAAAAATCCAACGTTCTCATGTAACTTGAATTACAGTGCTGAAGGATCTCTATCTTTCTTTCTCTCTCTCACGATGTATATATATACTTGTATACGGCGTTATATACTTGTATTTGGGACTATACACTGGAAGGGAAGTGCTGTATGTTTTCCATCCAAAAGAGCGAAAGGTTCAAGTACTCAAGTGGCGCCAGTGTTGTTTCCACTTTATTCTCCACCGCAACTTGATTTATATAACTTGTTCGTGACAAGAGACGGAGTGAGTGACTCTCAATGTGGTGCCGACAGTATCGCATGAAAAATTCTTTCTCAAGTGTTCCACTGCATGGCAAGTCACAGAGTTGGCTTGCGGCTGCGAATGCATGGAGAAAACGAGGATACGAGAACGACTTCAAAATCGGCACTAGCCACTTAACGTAAACGTCATACAATCGTAGCAACAGCAACACCCCAGATACGTTATCATTCATACAGCAGCAGAGACGTACTAGCAGCAAAAGGAACAAGCGCATTAATGGTTTAGATGATGAAAAAGGAACACTGTCAGGGCTGCAGTACACCTCTTCTAAGAACACTCGCCAGGAACAGTTGCTTGAGATGATGTGTGAACTAGCAGTAGCGATGGTACAAATTAGAACCTATATAGCCAAACACGTACAGCAGCAGCCGCAGCAATGTTGACACATCAGTTGTGATAGGCTGGCAACACCCAGTGAAGGCGCGTCGATAATACAGCTGCGCACGATAACATCAGTATGCGTTTTTTAAAAAGCTAATTCGGAGACACGCAGTAAGAGTGCGTCTAGGAGGACTGTACAGACGTTTCAAGTACCACGAAGAAAGGTACTCAGGTAGCACGCACAAAGTTCTCCCAGCAGTAGCGAGCGGAACAATTGAGAAATCTCATTCTCTAAGCGCACCACCTAATGGATTTTTATTTATCGCACAGCGACAGCAGACGTACGATGTGGGCATAGTCAGTAATGGCTGCAGCGTCCAAAGAATAGCATTAGCAAAAAAGCACTTTGCCGCAGCAACAGCAATAGAATTTGAATTTGATCAGCTTCAAAGAAAGGAGGATGAGAGAAGCAGCAACAAATTAGTGAATCTGAAAATGACATTAGTAGAGGATTTCAGCGTAGTTGGAGTACAACGAATGAGAGTATAACGGAGCGATGTAGTTTAGTTAGAAGCGGTAGCATTAGCAGACGAGCAGCTGCAAAACAAAATAAACATCAGAAATGACACCAGCGGCAGCAGACGAAGCGCGGCACCACCTCCGAAGCTGCAGCATTGCTGAATCAAGAGTACATACGCAACGTGTAATGGAATGAAAGAATAAAATATGCTATAATCCGCTTCGAATAGAAAGAAATCAAACTCGCTGCTGGAGAATTACGCGCTAGCTTTAAAGTTTTTTAAAGAAGCTAGTTCGTACCTGAAATATATATATATATATATATATATATATATATATATATATATATATAGTTCAGTGCCAAGATACGCCCCGCAACAATGCATGATTTCTTCACAGATACGATTCGGAGTTGAAGTGTTGTGAAGGGCAGCAACAGAAGCCGCAGCTTCAAGCGAGGATTATCAAATCGGTTGTGCATAACGAATACTCGTGAGTATGTATATGTACATCAACAATGTGTGGAGATATATGCATGCCATTAAAAGGATGGTGCACGATCTGCATTTATACAATCTGCTTGATACTCATGAAATCACCGTCACCGTAGATGTAGCAACCGAACATACTAGGAAAGGACCACCGAGGAAATTCTGCTACATTAAAATAGTTTTCTTGATGTAAAAGTGGCTGTACCTTAGCACGAAGAGCTGTAGCGCCACGACACCGCTAGAAAAAGAGCAACACCTGCAATTCTCAAAGTGACGTTGCGTTCTTCAGTGAATTAGCGATTCTATGCTCATATGTCTGCGCATTCAAGAAGGTATAAACAATTTCAAACATATGTTTGTATGTATATGTATACATTTGTAATAATGTATATATATACGTATATAAGCTTGTGCTAGCTTGAAAGGACACAATTGAAAAAGACTATCAGACATGTGTGTGTACATGCACATATATTTATTTGGTTATAGTTATCTAATCGAATATAATTCTTTTTAAGCTGACAAGCTACAGTGGACATGTATCGCAATGTTCACTCAATATGGTAGAGCGGTCCGATGACTGCCCTAGTATGCGTTAGAAGTTTCCGTACGCTTGACTGGTGTAATACACTCATTACTAGATTTTCAAGGATCTGACGGACCTCAGAGTATACATATATATGTTAAAGTATATTTGCAGAGTTATATGTAGCACGGAGCACACTTGCGTGTGTTTGTAGACATCCATAATAACTTACGGGAGTATATAGAAGTAATTCTCACTAGCATTCTGATACGAGATAGATGATGTATATAGTCTACATAATCTGAAGTCTATGCATGTAAATATATATATATATGTATATGTATATATATATATATATATACATACATACATACATAGATAGATCTATGTCTAGAGGTTCGGTTTTCAACAAGGTACGCCCGCCGTCATCCGTACAGTAGTTCTTCAGTGCAAGAAGTAATTCTGTGCAGCCAAATATCATGGGTCTCGAATTAAGCTGGCTAAACTCTGTTTCCACTATGGTTGATGAGCGCCAAGAAGCTCGGAAATACCGCAAGGTTGCGAGTCTTATTACCTCTCCCTGTCGTTGCTGCGTCTTCTGTGTAGTTCTTTTGCTGCTAATATGCAATTGCTGCTGTTAATGCAGTTGCTAATTGTTGCTACTGCGTCTGCATTTTCTCATGGTGTTGCTGTGGCCTCCCCTGTTTCCATCGACAGCTAAAATGTGCCATAGTGATTACATTGCGGCGACTCAATTGGCTTGAGCGCTGCCAGTACGTGGTAGCTGCTGCTCTTGTTATTGATGCTCGTGCTGGTGCTGTTATCGCGTCTGCGACTGTTGCTACTGTGCGTGTTTCCGAACCGTTTTATTACACTGTAATTATTCACGCTTTATTTTTCTTTTTTGATAAAACGTATCTTTACGAACACTTGCTGTGTATGTTTCCGGTGCTGTGCAATTTGCATTATCGTGTAACACCCCCCCGACATTGTATCTCTTTAAATCTGGTTTCTAACTTCTCCCTCTCTGCATTCTTTCTTCTGACTTCATTTTCGGTCGTAGTTTTCCCTGCACTGCCTTTTTAACTATATGCATTGAATTTCGAACGCAGTCGTCGCCACTCTGTATGTCCGAGCCCCCTCTCGTGAGGCATGTTTGTCCCTTTTTTCCACGTATGGTCCAACCACACGTGCCATTTTTCACAAGTGTTACCGGTTTTTTTTATTTTTAATCGATACCATCGGTTTTCATCCCTGCCTGATCTTAAAAAATTCATTTTGTCCTTTCTGCGTCTTTCAGCTGCCCTTTTCTCCCTGCTTTTTCCTGTTGCTGTGTGGTATCAGTCCGTGGACTGCGCTTTCTCCTTCTTTTCTCCTTCACCAGCCCCTGTGTGCTTCTGTCCTGTCTTTAAATTCCCTTCTCCCTCTTCCTGGTTCCTCTCTCGACTTTTGTCGCTGTTCTCCGCGTATTCTGCATTCGTCTGACGTTACTCTCCTGTGCTTCGCGTTATGCCTCTTCTTCGACTTTTCTATCTTCCCTTCCATAATCACCATGGACATGCCCTACGCTCTCTCTCCGGGATTTCCGGATTACCACTCGCCCCCCAACGCCGCAGCAGCCGCAGCAGTAGCAGCTGCAGTTGCAGCTGCAAATCTACCGCGAGCAGGCGGCCAGATGCCCCCGCCGTTGCATGCAGCAGCACCGCCCGCCGCAGCACTGACTAATCCATCTTTGATGGGCTTGCCTCCAGCTCTCTCTCCTCAATTTCCACACCCAGCTTTTCACCCTTTTCGCCCACCTGCTGCACTCCCGATGGGTCTGCCGCCCGCTGCTGCTGCGGCGCTTCCGCCTCCTTTACCTGGTCCTCCTCCTCTCAAAGCTGCTTCAGCTGCTGTTGGTACGTCATCGGCTGCTGCTCCTGCTGCACCACCAAGTGCTTCTTCTGGTGGGCTTTCACTCGTGCAGCAGCAGCAACAGCAGCAGCACCAACAACAGCAGCAGCACCAACAACAGCAGCAGCAGCATCAACAACAGCAGCAGCAGCAGCACCAACAGCAGCAGCAGCACCAACAGCAGCAGCAGCACCAACAGCAGCAGCAGGGGATGGTCGCGGACCCACATATGCCGCGTAGCAACAGAACTGGGCCCCCCCCTCCAGCTTCAGGAGGCAGCAGCAGTGGGACAGACACCTCTTATCACCGAAACTTGTACATTCACAATGTGCCGAAAGACGCGTCGGAAGATGATGTTCGAGAGTACTTCAGCCAGTGTGGAGAAGTGGAGAGTGTTTCTCTGCGAGTCAATCAGAAAGTCGGACCCAATGCTGTTTACGCGTTTGTCCTCTACAGACATCCAGAAGACGCAAAACGCTGCTTCGACACGCTCAATGGGTCCTCGCTCAGTGAGTTTTTCTACAGCTTTGACCGAATCGGCTGCTATCTGTCTTTGATGTACATATACATGTGCATATTACATTCTAGTGCTGCCTATATACATTCTATGAACTAGGACAATTTTTTTAGGATCTCAAACAAAACAGAACACGCTCACGCACGCACGCGCAAACAGTGGAGATTCAACCCCAAGGCTTGTAACACTGCATTCTATGGTCGCAGACAATCTCCTCCGCGTCTCTCCTGTCATGTGTTGTTGCAGTCATTGGTATACATTTCACAACGTCAATGTCTGTGCTACATATCAAAATTTTATGCCTACATATATGTATAGATACAAATAAACTCATATCACAGCGAGCTTTCATTCCTTCATGTACTTGTGGAAAGACATATGAACTGCATACGGCTTTTTTTTTTTTAACGGCAACATCTGCGGAGAGCATATGCACTAGAATGCCACTCGAAGCACAAATTCTTGAATATGTTTTTTTTATGTATATGTGTGTGAGTGTTTGTTTTGTTTCACCAATACATTTCTGCTCAATCGCTCTCTTTCGGATATACCTGATTTTTCATAGCTAGTGCAGTTGCGATTCTGCTGATTTCCTTTCTGTATCCTCGGCTGGAAATCAGAGTCTAATAGTTTTTTGTACCGACACCTTATCATAAGTCCGCCCATCTTCTGTCGCGTGTCTTGTTACGTGCTTGTTGCCTTCGAGTCATATATACACGGATGGATAACCCACCGAAGGCATGCTTATTCTTCTGTGTTTGTATGAACCTTTCTATTCAGTTGTACTTCTCTACATAAATATGTATATGGATATACTCATTCAATCTTCTACATGTATTTTCACACATACATGTGTATTTTTACATATACATATATATACATATATATATATATATATATATATATATACACGTAAAAAGTCCTCTTTCGGTAATTGACATTTTGACTTTTCGTTCCACGATTATGTCGACACGGCGCATTTGACTGTTGTTGTGTGAGTTTTTGTAATGGGTTTCGCAGTGAGAGCTGTCGAACAATCTATTGGCAGAGAGATGAGTAGTAACTACACATACATGTGTATATAATATGGCTGCGAGTGACGCTGAGCCACACTGCTGTATGATCGATGGTGAGACTGTATCTATCACACATGCTTGGTGAAAATGGAGCTGCAGTGCCTATAGTCTAGGGAGAATCTTGTCTCTTTTGCATTCCTGCCGATGTTCCTGCGTTGCTCACACTTCTGCGTGACATATAGAGTAGAGAATCGCAAGTGCCTTCTTCGCACGGTTTCCTGCAGTCCTTGCATGGACACACTCTGCGGAGGGTCCGCTTCTAATCAGAAATTCAAGGGCTGTGTTTTTGCCCTCACAGCAACAAAGTGCATGTGCACCGGAGAAGAGAAGTGCGTCCTCTCTTATCAGCAGCAGCAGGTGGTGTGTGTGTGAGTGTGTCCTCTATAACACTCACACACAGCTGCATATATCTCAACACCCTGTGCCAAACCGACCTTCCCACCAAGCACCTCTCTCTCTCTCTCTTTCTTGTTCATTTCCTTCGCTCTCTCTCCCACGCACTCACTCTCGCCCTCCTCTCTTTTCTTTTTTTTTCCTTCTCTGTCTGTTTGTCACGGCCTGCATGGCTCTGAAGGGAGACGCGTCTTCGGCCCTGCGTGTGAATCCGTTGATTGGGTGTGTGAAGCCTCTGCTCATGTCTGAAGTCGATGCGCTTTCTTTTTCTCGTGGGTGTGTGGAAACGCAGTGGGTCGCTGCATACGAGTGGAGTACCAGCGTGGACGCAACCGCGACTTCCACACTCGAGACGAAACGCACTCGTCTGCCAGGGCCTTTTTTCCGCGCTCGACTCGAGACGGAGACGGCAACTCGAGAGACCTGCACAGAGACACCAGTCGCGAAACTCGAGGCAGTGGAGACTCGCTGCTCCCGTTGGGCTCCAGCAGTGGAGGGGCGGGGTCGGGTCGGGAGACAGCGCCGCTGAGTCGAGACAGCCGAGGCGGGGGAGACCACCAACACCAAAACCAACACCAAAACCACCACCACCACCACCATCACACTCCAGCAGGGGGCAGTCGCGAGTTCCACCGAGACGCCTCCAGGGAGCTGGGCCCCAGTTCTCCCAGTGCGCCTATGCCTGCTCTCAGCAACAGTAGTAGTAGTGGTGGTGGTGGTGGTGGGAGTGGTGGCAGAGACGGCGCTTTGAAGGAGAGAGACGGGGGCAGTCTGCGTGAGAAAGAGAGAGGAGGCGGCGGCACTCGAGAGGGGGCGCTTCATCATCATCGCGGAGACATTCGAGACCGACTGCCTGTGGACAGAGGCGCGGAACGCGATGCTTTGGAGGAGCGAGGAGGAGGAGACGGCAGAGACAGGCTCGACAGGGCGGACCGCGGTGGGGGAGGAGACAGAGACAGGGGGGGTGGTGCAGGTGGTGGAGGGGGTGGTGGTGGAGGTGGTGGTGGTGGAGGTGGTGGTGGTGGTGGTTGGCGTTCAGGGGGGGGTGGTGGACCACCACCGTTGCCACTGGGTGGTGCGGGGGGCACGGGTCGGGGTCGAGCGGACTCGCCTCCTCGACGAGATTCGCTGAGAGCACACACGAGAGACAACAACAGAAGTCACATGAAGGGGGTGAGTGTTCACAAAGGGGGGAGCGCACAATGGATTTTTCGCTCTCTTTCTGTCGCCGTCGCAGGTTGGTTTGTGCCTCGTGTGTGTGTGTGTGTGTCTCTGTTGACCAGCTAGATTATGCTTACTTTCTATCTATACTCTGTCTCTTGAACTGGTGCGAACAGTTGCCTCGGTATTTTGACTTTAGGAGAAAAGGCTTCCTTCCGCTGGGTATTCATCTGCAGATTGTATACATCTACGTGAATGTGCTTGTTATCAGTGGGTAAAGGAAGCTTGGCCGCAGCGTAATTTCATTATAGATACGGATAAAGATGCATTCACACGTACGTGCATATCTGCGTACACGTCGGAAAGTGGGCATGAACAACGTTCTTTATCAACTACTCAGGTTTCCAAGTAAAGCTCTTTGTTACTATTTGCTGTCTGTTTTTTCGTTTGGAGAAAGGTGTGGAAAAAGTTGGTATCGTCAAGCAAAATATGTGTGTGGGGCACACCTATGTGTGTTGGTGCTGTCGTGTTTATGTTGCTGTGTTAAAGCACAGGACGCTTTGCAGCTGCATACTTTTCTGACTGTTTGCAAAATAGTGGAAACACTTGCACGTGTAATTTACACAGTGGTGCTTATCCAATTTTTCAGTCCAAATCCTGCCCAGTCGTAGAGAGGCGCTAGCATCGCATTTTTCTGTTTGGATGCGTTAGGCATGCTTCTACTACCTATCTACGGTCACAGCGAGATCGCTGCATGCAGCGCTCTTGCTGAAAGTGTTTTCTATAGGATTTGCTGTTTTTGCTACCACTCCTGCAACTGTCCCACAACTGCTCCTGCAACAGCCCTTCCTACTACTACTGCTATCGTTGGTATGATAGTTACTGCTCTACCTGGTCCCATTCGTGTTGTTCTTGTACTCTCACAACAGCTGTACCTGCAACTACTTTAGCTGTAGTATTGCTGCTATCTTTGCTATTTGTGCTCCTATCATGCTGCTACTGCAGCTGTGAAGCTTCTAGTAAAGCTTTTTTTCCACTGGGGCGTTGCTGTGTCTACATTGTCGAAGTAACGAGAGTCGTAGAACTATAAAAAACAGAGTATCTATACTAGTAGTAGTTTTAGTAGATTCAGGGTCAGCGTAGTATAATATATATATATATATGTAGGGGAAGCTACAAAAAGTGGTATCTGTTGGTTTGTTGATGGTGGTGCAGCTGTGGAAAAGATGGTTATGTTGGTCTTTTGCGATTCTTTGTAGGACAACAAATATCGAGGTGATGAGCGCTATCCTCGAGAAAGTTCAAAAGGCGAAAGTTATCGGCCCTTGCCACCGCCCCCTTATCGTTCAGAGGTCAGTCTCTCTCTCCTATGCAAATTCTTGTATATTTGTTTGCCATGCAAGTCCTCTCTTCATAAGAGTTGCGTAAACTCATATCTTTGCAAAGTGGAAACAGTATCTCTTGTAGATTGAGAGAAGTGTACGTATGGGTGAGGAGGTGATGAACTAGTAGTGTTTTACACGTATATTTATGATTCTCTGTGTGGCAAGGATGCGGTTGGAAGCAGTGTCTACACAAATCACGAATCAGCAGACGAGATGCTTGAATAATCTATATCCGCATTTGACGTGATGAAGCAGCAGCGAGCTGGATTTTGACCAGATTTGTATATATTTTAGGAGGAGATTGCCTGAAAATACGTGTATACACGAAATTTTTTTTTACATTTATGCAGAGTGTGCAGAGTTGTGGTGGCTATGATGGAGTATAGGTGTGTGTGACTCATCTGTGTGTACGTGACAGAAGCATTCCGGCATACCTATACGTATATAATTTGCGTCTGTATGGGGATGTGAAAACTGATATTTCCCACAGAAATACCTTTTTCGAATCTTCGCTGAGAGTACTCGTGTTGCGTTCGTTGCACTCATCAACCTTGAAAGACTCAACTCTTCTTTCACTGATAGAGCAAACGGATGCTGCATGCAAGGGTGGCGATTTGTTTCGCGATTTCCGTAAATGTGCAGCAAAGAGGAGGAGAAAGTGGAGGCGTGAACGGGCGCTTCGAGAACTACAGCAGCAATGTGCAGCAGCCAACGCATACAAATGCACAGTATTACTACAACAACAACCGAAATGCGACGGATAACCACCATGGAAAAGAAGCCGAGACGAGTCCTTCTTGGCAACAGCAGCAGCAGCAGCAGGCCCCACAACAAGAACGAAAGCCACTCTGTTTGACGCCTTTACTCAGACAACAAAAGCCGCACCTTCGCATTCCCCCACTAAAAGACCACATTGGAGCAACTGCTCCGTCGCCTCCTCGACTTTCACAGCAACAACTGCACCAAATTATGAGGAAAAGTGGAGGAAGCAGGGAATCTTCTTCGGCTCTTGAGCAAAAGCAGCAGCAGCAGCAGCTTCAGCACGCTGCCTTCATGGTGAAGACGCAGCAGCAGCAGCAACAGGACGAAAACGACGACCACCAACAACGCTTGGCTTTGTCTCAGCAGTTGCAGCATCACCACATGCTTCAACAGCAACAACAACAGCAACAACAGCACCAGCAACAACAACAGCAACAACAACAACAGCAGCAACAAGTGGTGGCGACAACGCCGGCTGTGGCTTTGGGGACTTCTTGGAACTGGATTGTGGGCAGAAACGACCGCAGACGCACTCAAGTTCTCGTCACGCTTTTGCAAGGCCAGATGTCTTCTTCTCTCATACATGTAGGATCCCTGTTTGAAGAGATCTGCACTCCTGCGGACTTCTATTACAGTGAAGTCGCGAGTTTCTAAATGTTGATATATATATATATATGTATTAGGGGTTTGGATGATCGTGATGTGTTTCGTGTGTGTGGTGGTGGCGAGTATCTCGATGAAAAATTTGGCAGGTGTTGATTGCCTTTTGTGCTTGAGTGGTAAGGGCACTGGATGTACCATGTGTAAGTCTCACCCGCTTCTGCACAAGTCGAAGTCTTCGGCTTCAAACTGTGGCGCTGTAGATGGTTGAATATGTGTAGGGCATGGGGGAGTGCAAAGTTTCTATGCAAAAGCAGTTACTTGCTTTTTTCTTGCGTAGAACGATATAGTCAGAGATATACTACGTAATAAAGACAGGTGACTTTGTGTTTCTTTGTCTCGAAGATGGGAAAGATACGTGTATATAGGGATCGGTACTTTCTCCTCTATATATATGCGGGTTACAGTTCGAGAATCCACGTTAAAATCATAAAGGGATGAGTAGAAATACATCTGTATTATATAGGCTGAAGCTTATGTATATATGTATGTTTGACACATCGGACTGGGGTATACAGAAGGACGTGTCACGGCTCAGTGTAGGGCAGAAAGAGAGTGCTGGGGCGTCAGCGTCAGTGCTACTCTACACACTTGACAGAATTTTTCCTTGTTTACACAGCATTCACAAGTAGATATCGAAGGTATCATATCAATATACAAGGTGATAAACATATATGTGTATCTCTTGTAAAATATCGACGTGTCATTACTATGTGGTGTCAGCGTTCAAATAGCATGCATATATAGTTTTATGTTACGGGGTATAAGTGTAATGCTTCGAAACAATCAGCCACCAATTTAGAAAAAGTAATAAAACATTTCTCCAGCAAGATATACATATATATATATATGTAGAGACGAGGAGAAAATTACATGCGTGCACGCATATACGTTCATACATATATATGTAGTGAAAGCTTTACATGCGTTAAAAAAAAGCGACTTCCAACAGCTGCTCGATTCCTGAAAGAAACAACATACACTATATATATCTACACGATATCTCATGTAAATTTTGTGGATTAAGAATGCAAGTCTAGCGTGTGCACACCGCTGGTGTTTCTTGCTTGTTTGATCGTCAGCCGCAGCAGAGCGCTCATTTCCTTCTATTCTCTCCTTTCCTATATATTACATAAAGAGCTGCGTATTCGTTGCTTCAGCTTCATTCCGTTGATATATATATATATATATATATATATATTTATTGGCACTTGTGATCGACATATATTCCTGACTTATATATATATATATATATATATATATATAAATATATATATATATATATTAATAGTCGTTTTAGGCTTCAGATTCAATTAATTCCTACATGTCTATATATATTTATGTATGTATATATAATTGTGTGCTGTGTGATATATATGTTAGTGGGTACTCAAACATTAAAATATATATGTATATATATATATATATATATATATATATATATATATATATATATATATACGCAGTGTATTGTTCTTTCTGCAGTTGCCAGGTTTACTGAATATAAGTCATCGGAGCAAATGGGAAGAAGTAGCAGCGAAGCCAATGCAAGCCGTTGTAGCGCTTGAAGCTGCGAGCGCTGACCAACAGCCCTCTTTGGATGAATATATCAGCTACTTTACTACCAAGGAAAGGGTGAGTTCGATAAATGTTGATATATATAAATATATATAATATATGGTCGCACCCCTGTACACACCTGTATATCTGTTTTAATGATAGCGGCCTCTCGCTGTAAGCTACTCTCCTCTTTCTTCTAATGTGACAGTCAGTCTTGAATATAATAAAAAAAAATACATGTATGTATATATTGCGTTTAATCAGTATGTACAGTATAGTGTTTAAGTGCGTTTCTAATGGATAGTACCGTACGTGTGTATAAAATAACCGTCGTCTATGTATATATGTGCGTTTGACGTTGTTCCAGAGATGGCTGAAGTGGCGACGACGCCTTTGCATATATCTGTATATAAATATGCATATGTAAGTACACATGAAATCGTACTATCTACAGACAGTACAACTCTTAACAGCTTCAACTTGTGTTCATGAATGCATATATATACATATATATATTTCTATGTATACGTGTATACGTAGCTGTTACGTATCTGTTTTCACAGGCTGGAGTTGCCAATATATCGGCATCTCAGTACATATATTTTGTGCCGCCCGGGTGCAATTTGTTCGCGCGTTATCAAGGGCTTCTTCCTCCTCGTCTTCATCCTGCTAATAGAATGTAAGTTTCGAATGAATCAAGTCTTCAAACTCAAAAACTCGTGTAAACAGTACATGTGTCTACTTGGCGTTTCAGAAACGACGGTCTTTTTCCGGAGCAAAATTTTCTCTGAGTCCTTTTTTTGTCTTTCCTTCTCCCTCTCTCTGATACCTTTTCCACGCTCTGTGTATATATATCTTCTTCTTTTTGAATTTTTCTCTGTAAAAAATTGCATGTTATTACGTAAATGCTTGTCTTCACACAGTCTTCTTCGGGGCCGTTGACTTCAACAAATGCATATATGGCTCTCTATGTATTTGCGCCAGTGAGGCAGCTCTCTTTTTGTATGTGTGTATAGACGGCTGTATGTTATGAATACGTGATTTTTATCTGGAAAAAAACCATAGATGTACACACTCCTGTGTCAGTTTATAGACGCGACTGCATGTGATCGTGAATCTGTGTTTCTGTGCCTGAGAAGCTGGAGAAGTAAGCTCACGTACGTTTATCTATGCGTTGAAATAGATCACACGAAAAATGCTTGGATGTGTGTATATACACCGTGTTTGTCTCTGGACACGTAGACGTCTCTCGGTGTATGTGAAGAGTAGTAGCGGTCTCTCTCAAGTGAAAGAAAAGTGACTTTGTTGTTGTTTGCGCGTTCTTCCAAAAACCCCTATGTAACTCGTTCCGTG
>NW_028292750.1:0-65878 GCF_964252035.2 Podarcis erhardii | reverse complement strand
TGACAAGCGCACTTACAGGCTGTCAAAGCAATCCAAGTGTGATCTGACTTCGACCTCTCTAACCCAAAATTAAGCACAAACCGCATGTCTCTTCCTATGTTCTGAGAGATTCAAATACAACCGCGGTTCCTCGAAGTCAGACTCTCTAGTCAAGGCTACATCACAGAACCTCACTGGCTATGAATCAATAAACCAATGTCCTGATACAAAACGCTGTTGAGACAGGGAAACCGTACGCTCTGCTTTTTACAAGTGAAACTTCTATCATGATTGTTTGTCACAGTCTAAGACCGAAACAGAAATGCCAGCTACGCGAAACCAGGAAAGAACCAGTATCATATGAAGGCGTCTAGCAGTTTAGCTTTTTCTATGACCGAAAGATCTATGCCAATCTTTAATTCTGCTGACACGTTTGGTTGACTAGTTGAACGAATAGCGTTGGAAAGAAACGCCCTTGCGCAGTTCCTATACCCACCATACTGCAACTACCGCCCACAGTGTAGAAACTGCTACACAAATTACCATCACATAAAAAAGCTCACAAAGTCTTATCCCTGCTTATATAAAAGCAGTCAGCACTATGATATCATCTCATCTGTGATAGACGAAGACTCTCTTGCAGTTGCCTTTTTCCTCACCGCGCCATTCTGCTCGCATCTCTGCACATCATCAGTTTCAACAAATTCGGTTTGCTTTCGCCAATACTACACTGACCACCAGATCCTATAACACACGTTTGCAGTCTTGTTTATACACTATTGCACTATGTGCTAGCCATGCGATATATTCTCCCCCTACAGATAGTCTATATGCCGAACCGCCATGCACTAAGCAGGCGCACAAACTGCCCACAAGCCGTGTGCTTTACCCAACAAACCAAAAATCTAGAACTGATTTTCTGCACCATCAAACGACACCTTTCAGAATCGTACAGCAGCTGAGAACAGCGACTCTCGACAACGACACATTTTCGACAGGTCAAGCGGAATGATCATGTTAACACTTGAGTGGCCTTCAGAAACAGGTTCTCATCAACATATAAACGACCAGGCATCTAAAACGCCTTACTTGTTGAAATATATCTCATTTCTCCTATCACGCACTATATACTGCCACGTTCCAAACTAGATTAAAATATTTGTGTAATCAAATAGACTCCCTCCGAGTCTATTCGGAGCCGCTTATGAGCCAATGCAGCATCCGAATATACTAGCTAAAAACAATCGCGCTCGCCGAAGCGTCATCTATATATCTTTGGAGACATCTTTAACGCATTCCGGAATCGCAAAACAAAGCAGCGTCTCCTCGTCACCAGCAGAGCATACACAAAACGCGCAACCCTCATCCGTCACGAAGACGATGCCAATTGACTTGCGATGATGTACAATAACTTGTATTCATCTGATTGTCGATGCAAGACTCCTTGGACCGCTCGAAAATACCTGACACACATTAGAAATAAGCAAATGTTCCCCATACCTTCGTGTTCTCAAACATGTCAAACGATATCTCGATGCTACAAATCATCGCGTCATGTTCCGCGATACCAATCTAGCACTAGTGCAGTTGTACCTTCCTAGTATGTCGCATGTTCATCGCACTGTCGCATTCATCAGCAGTCGTAAAAGATAAAACATCCAAAACGCATCGACGCCATCACTCACTGCTCATATTGAACTGGTTCTATTGTCGAGAAACACTGCAATAGCATAGAACCACAGCACAGCTCTTTGCCGATATCAGCTTTTCTTCAAATCCCAGAATCTATTCACTGGAAAAACGCGCTTACCGCCAGCACGTCCTGTATAGCATCTACGTTGTTTTTTTCAGAAAGTATACACACAGAAAATTCTTCAGCCGCTCATCTCATGCGAAGGACGTTCACACACACAGAGCTAGTTTCCGCGCCTTAATGACGTCACCTTCTTCAGACAACGGAACACCTATTTTACGCTATCAAGAGTCTACACGGTTCTTCCTTGTAAACATTCATTGTCAATCGCTCAAGCCATTCATATTCTTTCTTCGCATTCATACGAATTGTAATTTTGCCCTGACTGCGAACAACTCGATTTGACCAGATATGAAAAACAGTCCCCGTTTTTCATATTCGCCATTCATTGTGTGAATCATTTATTAAACCTGCCATGACACGTTACATCTCAGCTTTCTATATCTACTCTAGCGCGCATTTCTTAACAAACGCACTTACAGGCTGTCAAAGCAATCCAAGTGTGATCTGACCTCGACCTCTCTAACCCAAATTTAAGCACAAAACCGCATGTCTCTTCCTATGTTCTGAGAGATTCAAATACAACCGCGGTTCCTCGAAGTCAGACTCTCTAGTCAAGGCTACATCACAGAACCTCACTGGCTATGAATCAATAAACCAATGTCCTGATACAAAACGCTGTTGAGACAGGGAAACCGTACGCTCTGCTTTTTACAAATGAAACTCTATCATGATTGTTTGTCACAGTCTAAGACCGAAACAGAAATGCCAGCTACGCGAAACCAGGAAAGAACCAGTATCATATGAAGGCGTCTAGCAGTTTAGCTTTTTCTATGACCGAAAGATCTATGCCAATCTTTAATTCTGCTGACACGTTTTGGTTGACTAGTTGAACGAATAGCGTTGGAAAGAAAACGCCCTTGCGCAGTTCCTATACCCACCATACTGCAACTACCGCCCACAGTGTAGAAACTGCTACACAAATTACCATCACATAAAAAAGCTCACAAATTCTTATCCCTGCTTATATAAAAGCAGTCAGCACTATGATATCATCTCATCTGTGATAGACGAAGACTCTCTTGCAGTTGCCTTTTTCCTCACCGCGCCATTCTGCTCGCATCTCTGCACATCATCAGTTTCAACAAAATCGGTTTGCTTTCGCCAATACTACACTGACCACCAGATCCTATAACACACGTTTGCAGTCTTGTTTATACACTATTGCACTATGTGCTAGCCATGCGATATATTCTTCCCGTTTAGATAGTCTATATGCCGAACTTCCAAGCACTAAGCAGGCGGCACAAACTGCCCACAAGCCGTGTGTTTTAGCCAACAATCCAAAAATCTAGAGCTGATTTTTTGCAGCATCAAGCGACACCTTTCAGAATTGTACCAGCGGCTGAGAACAGCGACTCTCGACAACGACACATTTTCGACAAGTCAAGCATATTGATCATTTCAACACTTGAGTGGCCTTCAGAAACAGGTTCTCATCAACATATAAACGACCAGGCATCCGCTACGCTCTACTTGTTCGTACAAATTTCTTCTCCCTTGTTACGCACTATATACTGCCACATTCCAAACTGGATATAAATATCTGTGTAATAAAATAGGCACCCTCCGAGTCTATCTCGGAGCTGCTTATGAGCCAATGCAGCATCCGATTATACTAGCTGAAAACAATCGCGCTCACCGAAGCGTCATGTATATATCTTTGGAGACATCTTTAACGCATTCCGAATCGCAAAACAAAGCAGCGTCTCCTCATCACCAACAGAGCATACACAGAACACGCAACCCTCATCCGTCACGCAGACGATGCCAATTGACTTGCGACGATGTACAATAAATTGTATTCATTTGATTGTCGATGCAGGACTTCTTGGACCGCTCGAGAATACCTGACACACATTAGAAATATGCAAATGTTCTTCGTAACCCCCAGTTCTCAATCATCTCAAACGATATATCGATGCTACAAATCATCGCCTCATGTTCCGCGATACCAATCTAGCACTAATGCAGTTGTACCTTCTTAGTATGTCGCATGTTCATCGCACAGTCGCATCATCAGCAACCATAAAAAATAAAAGATCTAGAACGCATCGACGCCCTCACACTACTCATATTGAACTGAATCGATTGCAGAAAAACACTGCAAAACATAGAACCACAGAACAGCTCTTCGCCGACATCAGCGTTTCTTCAAATCCCAGAATCTACTCACTGGAAAAACGCGCTTACCGCCAGCACGTCCTGTATAAAATCTACGTTGTTTGTTTGAGAAACTATACACACAGAAAACGCTTCAGCCGCTCAACTCATGTAGGCGAAAGACGTCCACACAGAGCTAGTATCCACGCCTTAGCGACGTCACCTTCTTCAGACAACGAAACATTCATTTTACGCTATCAAGAGTCTACACGGTTCACTCTTGTAAACATTCATTGTCAATCGCTCAAGCCATTCATATTCTTTCTTCGCATTCATATGAATGGTAATTTTGCACCAGTCTGTAAACGACTCGATTTGACCAGATATGAAAAACAGTCCCCGTTTTCCATATTCGCCATTCATTGTGTGAATCATTTATTAAACCTGCATGACCCGTTACATCTCAGCTTTCTATATTTACTCTGTCGCTCATTTCTTGACAAGCGCACTTACAGGCTGTCAAAGCAATCCAAGTGTGATCTGACATTGATCTCTCTAGCCCATATCAAAGCACAAAACCACATGTCTCTTCCTATGTTCTGAGAGATTCAAATACAACCGCGGCTCCTCAAAGTCAGACTCTCTACTCAAGGCTACATCACAAGAGCTCACTAGCTATGAATCAATGAACAAATGTCGTGCTACAAAACGCTGTCGAGACAGGGAAAACGTACGCTTGCTTTTTACAAATGAAACTTCTATCATGATTGTTTGTCACAGCCTAAGACCGAAACAGAAATGCCAGCTACGCGAAACCATGAAAGAACCAGTATCATATGAAGGCGTCTAGCAGTTTAACCTGCTCTATGACCGAAACATCTATGCCAATGTTTTAATTCTGCTGACACGTTTGGTTGACTAGTTGAACGAATACCGTCGGAAAGAAACGCCCTTGCGCAGTTTCTGTAGTATACCCACCATACTGCAACTACCGCCCACAGTGTAGAAACTGCTACACAAATTACCATCACATAAAAAAGCTCACAAATTCTTATCCCTGCTTATATAAAAGCAGTCAGCACTATGATATCATCTCATCTGTGATAGACGAAGACTCTCTTGCAGTTGCCTTTTTCCTCACCGCGCCACTCTGCTCGCATCTCTGCACATCATCAGTTTCAACAAAATCGGTTTGCTTTCGCCAATACTACACTGACCACCAGATCCTATAACACACGTTTGCAGTCTTGTTTATACACTATTGCACTATGTGCTAGCCATGCGATATGTTCTCCAAGTTTAGATAGTCTATATGCCGAACTTCCAAGCACTAAGCAGGCGGCACAAACTGCCCACAAGCCGTGTGTTTTAGCCAACAATCCAAAAATCTAGAGCTGATTTTTTGCAGCATCAAGCGACACCTTTCAGACTTGTACCAGCGGCTGAGAACAGCGACTCTCGACAACGACACATTTTTGACAAGTCAAGCATAATGATCATTTCAACACTTGAGTGGCCTTCAGAAACAGGTTCTCATCAACATATAAACGACCAGGCATCCGCTACGCTCTACTTGTTCGTACACATTTCTTCTCCCTTGTTACGCACTATATACTGCCACATTCAAACTGGATATAAATATCTGTGTAATAAAATAGGCACCCTCCGAGTCTATCTCGGAGCTGCTTATGAGCCAATGCAGCATCCGATTATACTAGCTGAAAACAATCGCGCTCGCCGAAGCGTCATCTATATATCTTTGGAGACATCTTTAACGCATTCCGGAATCGCAAAACAAAGCAGCGTCTCCTCGTCACCAGCAGAGCATACACAAAACGCGCAACCCTCATCCGTCACGAAGACGATGCCAATTGATTTGCGATGATGTACAATAACTTGTATTCATCTGATTGTCGATGCAAGACTCCTTGGACCGCTCGAAAATACCTGACACACATTTGAAATAAGCAAATGTTCCCCATACCTCCGTGTTCTCAAACATGTCAAACGATATCTCGATGCTACAAATCATCGCGTCATGTTCCGCGATACCAATCTAGCACTAGTGCAGTTGTACCTTCCTAGTATGTCGCATGTTCATCGCACAGTCGCATTCATCAGCAACCATAAAAAATAAAAGATCTAGAACGCATCGACGCCTTCACACTACTCATATTGAACTGAATCGATTGCAGAAAAACACTGCAAAACATAGAACCACAGAACAGCTCTTCGCCGACATCAGCGTTTCTTCAAATCCCAGAATCTACTCACTGGAAAAACGCGCTTACCGCCAGCACGTCCTGTATAGAATCTACGTTGTTTGTTTGAGAAAGTATACACACAGAAAATGCTTCAGCCGCTCAACTCATGTACGCGAAAGACGTCCACACAGAGCTAGTATCCACGCCTTAGCGACGTCACCTTCTTCAGACAACGAAACATTCATTTTACGCTATCAAGAGTCTACACGGTTCATTCTTGTAAACATTCATTGTCAATCGCTCCGAGCCATTCATATTCTTTCTTCGCATTCATATGAATGGTAATTTTGCACCAGTCTGTAAACGACTCGATTTGACCAGATATGAAAAACAGTCCCCGTTTTCCATATTCGCCATTCATTGTGTGAATCATTTATTAAACCTGCCATGACCCGTTACATCTCAGCTTTCTATATTTACTCTGTCGCTCATTTCTTGACAAGCGCACTTACAGGCTGTCAAAGCAATCCAAGTGTGATCTGACATTGATCTCTCTAGCTCATATTAAAGCACAAAACCACATGTCTCTTCCTATGTTCTGAGAGATTCAAATACAACCGCGGCTCCTCAAAGTCAGACTCTCTACTCAAGGCTACATCACAAGAGCTCACTAGCTATGAATCATTGAACAAATGTCGTGCTACAAAACGCTGTCGAGACAGGGAAAACGTACGCTTGCTTTTTACAAATGAAACTTCTATCATGATTGTTTGTCACAGCCTAAGACCGAAACAGAAATGCCAGCTACGCGAAACCATGAAAGAACCAGTATCATATGAAGGCGTCTAGCAGTTTAACCTGCTCTATGGACCGAAACATCTATGCCAATGTTTTAATTCTGCTGACACGTTTGGTTGACTAGTTGAACGAATACCGTCGGAAAGAAACGCCCTTGCGCAGTTTCTGTAGTATACCCACCATACTGCAACTACCGCCCACAGTGTAGAAACTGCTACACAAATTACCATCACATAAAAAAGCTCACAAATTCTTATCCCTGCTTATATAAAAGCAGTCAGCACTATGATATCATCTCATCTGTGATAGACGAAGACTCTCTTGCAGTTGCCTTTTTCCTCACCGCGCCACTCTGCTCGCATCTCTGCACATCATCAGTTTCAACAAAATCGGTTTGCTTTCGCCAATACTACACTGACCACCAGATCCTATAACACACGTTTGCAGTCTTGTTTATACACTATTGCACTATGTGCTAGCCATGCGATATGTTCTCCAAGTTTAGATAGTCTATATGCCGAACTTCCAAGCACTAAGCAGGCGGCACAAACTGCCCACAAGCCGTGTGTTTTAGCCAACAATCCAAAAATCTAGAGCTGATTTTTGCAGCATCAAGCGACACCTTTCAGACTTGTACCAGCGGCTGAGAACAGCGACTCTCGACAACGACACATTTTTGACAAGTCAAGCATAATGATCATTTCAACACTTGAGTGGGCCTTCAGAAACAGGTTCTCATCAACATATAAACGACCAGGCATCCGCTACGCTCTACTTGTTCGTACACATTTCTTCTCCCTTGTTACGCACTATATACTGCCACATTCCAAACTGGATATAAATATCTGTGTAATAAAATAGGCACCCTCCGAGTCTATCTCGGAGCTGCTTATGAGCCAATGCAGCATCCGATTATACTAGCTGAAAACAATCGCGCTCGCCGAAGCGTCATCTATATATCTTTGGAGACATCTTTAACGCATTCCGGAATCGCAAAACAAAGCAGCGTCTCCTCGTCACCAGCAGAGCATACACAAAACGCGCAACCCTCATCCGTCACGAAGACGATGCCAATTGACTTGCGATGATGTACAATAACTTGTATTCATCTGATTGTCGATGGCAAGACTCCTTGGACCGCTCGAAAATACCTGACACACATTGGAAATATGCAAATGTTCCCCATACCTTCGTGTTCTCAAACATGTCAAACGATATCTCGATGCTACAAATCATCGCGTCATGTTCCGCGATACCAATCTAGCACTAGTGCAGTTGTACCTTCCTAGTATGTCGCATGTTCATCGCACAGTCGCATTCATCAGCAACCATAAAAAATAAAAGATCTAGAACGCATCGACGCCTTCACACTACTCATATTGAACTGAATCGATTGCAGAAAAACACTGCAAAACATAGAACCACAGAACAGCTCTTCGCCGACATCAGCGTTTCTTCAAATCCCAGAATCTACTCACTGGAAAAACGCGCTTACCGCCAGCACGTCCTGTATAGAATCTACGTTGTTTGTTTGAGAAAGTATACACACAGAAAATGCTTCAGCCGCTCAACTCATGTACGCGAAAGACGTCCACACAGAGCTAGTATCCACGCCTTAGCGACGTCACCTTCTTCAGACAACGAAACATTCATTTTACGCTATCAAGAGTCTACACGGTTCATTCTTGTAAACATTCATTGTCAATCGCTCGAGCCATTCATATTCTTTCTTCGCATTCATATGAATGGTAATTTTGCACCAGTCTGTAAACGACTCGATTTGACCAGATATGAAAAACAGTCCCCGTTTTCCATATTCGCCATTCATTGTGTGAATCATTTATTAAACCTGCCATGACCCGTTACATCTCAGCTTTCTATATTTACTCTGTCGCTCATTTCTTGACAAGCGCACTTACAGGCTGTCAAAGCAATCCAAGTGTGATCTGACATTGATCTCTCTAGCTCATATTAAAGCACAAAACCACATGTCTCTTCCTATGTTCTGAGAGATTCAAATACAACCGCGGTTCCTCGAAGTCATTCTCTCTACTCAAGGCTACATCACAAGAGCTCACTAGCTATGAATCATTGAACAAATGTCGTGCTACAAAACGCTGTCGAGACAGGGAAAACGTACGCTTGCTTTTTACAAATGAAACTTCTATCATGATTGCTTGTCACAGTCTAAGACCGAAACAGAAATGCCAGCTACGCGAAACCATGAAAGAACCGGTATCATATGAAGGCGTCTAGCAGTTTAACCTACTCTATGACCGAAACATCTATGCCAATGTTCAATTCTGCTGACACGTTTGGTTGACTAGCTGAACGAATACCGTTGGAAAGAAACGCCCTTGCGCAGTTTCTGTAGTATCCCCACCATACTGCAACTACCGCCCACAGTGCAGAAACTGCTACACAAATTATTATCACATAAAAAAGCTCTCAGCTTCTTATTCCTGCTTATATAAAATCAATCACCACAATGATATCATCTCATTTGTGATAGACGAAGACTCTCTTGCAGTTGCCTTTTTTCTCACCGCGCCATTTTGCTCGCATCTCTGCGTATCAATATTTTTAACAAATTCGGTTTGCTCTCGCCAATACTACACCGACCACCAGATCCTATAACATAGTTCGCAGACGTGCATACACAGTACCGCACTAAGTGCTAGTCAAGCAGTATATTCTCCACCTACAGATAGTCTATATGCCGAACCTCCATGCACTAAGCAGGCGGCACAAACTGCCCACAAGCCGTGTGCTTTAGCCAACAAACCAAAAATCTAGAACTGATTTTCTGCAGCATCAAGCGACACCTTTCAGAATCGTACAGCAGCTGAGAACAGCTTCTCTCGACAACGACACATTTTCGACAGGTCAAGCGGATTGATCATGTTAACACTTGAGTGGCCGTCAGAAACAGGTTCTCATCAACATATAAACGACCAGGCATCTGCAAACGCCTTACTTGTTGAAATATATCTCATCTCTCCTATCACGCACTATATACTGCCACGTTCCAAACTAGATTAAAATATTTGTGTAATCAAATAGACTCCCTCCGAGTCTATTTCGGAGCCGCTTATGAGCCAATGCAGCATCCGAATATACTAGCTAAAAGCAATCGCGCTCGCCGAAGCGTCATCTATATATCTTTGGAGACATCTTTAACGCATTCCGGAATCGCAAAACAAAGCAGCGTCTCCTCGTCACCAGCAGAGCATACACAAAACGCGCAACCCTCATCCGTCACGAAGACGATGCCAATTGACTTGCGATGATGTACACTAAATTGTATTCATCTGATTGTCGATGCACGACTCCTTGGACCGCTCGAAAATACCTGACACACATTAGAAATAAGCAAATGTTCCCCATACCTTCGTGTTCTCAAACATGTCAAACGATATCTCGATGCTACAAATCATCGCGTCATGTTCCGCGATACCAATCTAGCACTAGTGCAGTTGTACCTTCCTAGTATGTCGCATGTTCATCGCACAGTCGCATTCATCAGCAACCATAGAAAATAAAAGATCCAGATCGCATCGACGCCATCACTCACTGCTCATATTGAACTGGTTCTATTGTCGAGAAACACTGGCAATAGCATAGAACCACAGCACAGCTTTTTGCCGATATCAGCTTTTCTTCAAATCCCAGAATGTATTCACTGAAAAATTCGCGCATACGGCCACCACGTCCTGTATAGAATCTACGTTGTTTGTTTGAGAAAGTATACACACAGAAAATGCTTCAGCCGCTCAACTTATGTAGTCGAAAGACGTCCACACAGAGCTAGAATCCAAGCCTTAGCGACGTCACCTTCTCCAGACAAGGAAACACTCATTTTACTTTATCAAGAGTCTACACGGTTCTTCCTTGTAAACATTCATTGTCAATCGCTCAAACCATTCATATTCTTTCTTCGCATTCATATGAATGGTAGTTTTGCCCTGACTGCGAACAACTCGATTTCACCAAATATGAAAAACAGTCCCCGTTTTTCAATATTCGCCATTCATTGTGTGAATCATTTATTAAACCTGCCATGACCCGTCACATCTCAGCTTTCTATATTTACTCTGTCGCTCATTTCTTGACAAGCGCACTTACAGGCTGTCAAAGCAATCCAAGTGTGATCTGACATTGATCTCTCTAGCTCATATTAAAGCACAAAACCACATGTCTCTTCCTATGTTCTGAGAGATTCAAATACAACCGCGGTTCCTCGAAGTCATTCTCTCTACTCAAGGCTACATCACAAGAGCTCACTAGCTATGAATCATTGAACAAATGTCGTGCTACAAAACGCTGTCGAGACAGGGAAAAACGTACGCTTGCTTTTTACAAATGAAACTTCTATCATGATTGCTTGTCACAGTCTAAGACCGAAACAGAAATGCCAGCTACGCGAAACCATGAAAGAACCGGTATCATATGAAGGCGTCTAGCAGTTTAACCTACTCTATGACCGAAACATCTATGCCAATGTTCAATTCTGCTGACACGTTTGGTTGACTAGCTGAACGAATACCGTTGGAAAGAAACGCCCTTGCGCAGTTTCTGTAGTATCCCCACCATACTGCAACTACCGCCCACAGTGCAGAAACTGCTACACAAATTATTATCACATAAAAAAGCTCTCAGCTTCTTATTCCTGCTTATATAAAATCAATCACCACAATGATATCATCTCATTTGTGATACACGAAGACTCTCTTGCAGTTGCCTTTTTTCTCACCGCGCCATTTTGCTCGCATCTCTGCGTATCAATATTTTTAACAAATTCGGTTTGCTCTCGCCAATACTACACCGACCACCAGATCCTATAACATAGTTTCGCAGACGTGCATACACAGTACCGCACTAAGTGCTAGTCAAGCAGTATATTCTCCACCTACAGATAGTCTATATGCCGAACCTCCATGCACTAAGCAGGCGGCACAAACTGCCCACAAGCCGTGTGCTTTAGCCAACAAACCAAAAATCTAGAACTGATTTTCTGCAGCATCAAGCGACACCTTTCAGAATCGTACAGCAGCTGAGAACAGCTTCTCTCGACAACGACACATTTTCGACAGGTCAAGCGGATTGATCATGTTAACACTTGAGTGGCCGTCAGAAACAGGTTCTCATCAACATATAAACGACCAGGCATCTGCAACGCCTTACTTGTTGAAATATATCTCATCTCTCCTATCACGCACTATATACTGCCACGTTCCAAACTAGATTAAAATATTTGTGTAATCAAATAGACTCCCTCCGAGTCTATTTCGGAGCCGCTTATGAGCCAATGCAGCATCCGAATATACTAGCTAAAAGCAATCGCGCTCGCCGAAGCGTCATCTATATATCTTTGGAGACATCTTTAACGCATTCCGGAATCGCAAAACAAAGCAGCGTCTCCTCGTCACCAGCAGAGCATACACAAAACGCGCAACCCTCATCCGTCACGAAGACGATGCCAATTGACTTGCGATGATGTACACTAAATTGTATTCATCTGATTGTCGATGCACGACTCCTTGGACCGCTCGAAAATACTTGACACACATTAGAAATAAGCAAATGTTCCCCATACCTTCGTGTTCTCAAACATGTCAAACGATATCTCGATGCTACAAATCATCGCGTCATGTTCCGCGATACCAATCTAGCACTAGTGCAGTTGTACCTTCCTAGTATGTCGCATGTTCATCGCACAGTCGCATTCATCAGCAACCATAGAAAATAAAAGATCCAGATCGCATCGACGCCATCACTCACTGCTCATATTGAACTGGTTCTATTGTCGAGAAACACTGCAATAGCATAGAACCACAGCACAGCTTTTTGCCGATATCAGCTTTTCTTCAAATCCCAGAATGTATTCACTGAAAAATTCGCGCATACGGCCACCACGTCCTGTATAGAATCTACGTTGTTTGTTTGAGAAAGTATACACACAGAAAATGCTTCAGCCGCTCAACTTATGTAGTCGAAAGACGTCCACACAGAGCTAGAATCCAAGCCTTAGCGACGTCACCTTCTCCAGACAAGGAAACACTCGTTTTACTTTATCAAGAGTCTACACGGTTCTTCCTTGTAAACATTCATTGTCAATCGCTCAAACCATTCATATTCTTTCTTCGCAGTCATATGAATGGTAGTTTTGCCCTGACTGCGAACAACTCGATTTCACCAAATATGAAAAACAGTCCCCGTTTTTCATATTCGCCATTCATTGTGTGAATCATTTATTAAACCTGCCATGACCCGTTACATCTCAGCTTTCTATATTTACTCTGTCGCTCATTTCTTGACAAACGCACTTACAGGCTGTCAAAGCAATCCAAGTGTGATCTGACTTCGATCTCTCTAACCCAAATTTAAGCCCAAAACCACAAGTCTCTTCCTATGTTTTGAGAGATTCACATACAACCGCGGTTCCCCGAAGTGAGACTCTCTACTCAAGGCTACACCACAGGAGCTCACTGGCTATGAATCAATAAACCAATGTCCTGACACAAAACGCTGTTGAGACAAAGAAACCGTACGCTCTGCTTTTTACAAATGAAACTTCTATCATGATTGTTTGTCACAGTCTAAGCCCGAAACAGAAATGCCAGCTACGCGAAACCAGGAAAAAAGCAGTATCATATGAAGGCGTCTAGCAGTTTAACTTTTTCTATGACCGAAACATCTATGCCAATTCTTAATTCTGCTGACAAGTTTGGTTGACTAGTTGAACGAATAGCGCTGGAAAGAAACGCCCTTGCGCAGTTCCTGAAGTATACCCACCATACTGCAACTACCGCCCACAGTGTAGAAACCACTACACAAATTACCATCACATAGAGAAGCTCACAACGTCTTATTTCTGCTTATATAAAAGCAGTCAGCACTATGATATCATCTCATCTGTGATAGACGAAGACTCTCTTGCAGTTGCCTTTTTTCTCACCGCGCCATTTTGCTCGCATCTCTGCATATCATCATTTTTAACAAATTCGGTTTGCTCTCGCCAATACTACACCGACCACCAGATCCTGTAACATAGTTTCGCAGACGTGCATACACAGTACCGCACTAAGTGCTAGTCAAGCAGTATATTCTCCACCTACAGATAGTCTATATGCCGAACCTCCATGCACTAAGCAGGCGGCACAAACTGCCCACAAGCCGTGTGCTTTAGCCAACAAACCACAAATCTAGAACTGATTTTCTGCAGCATCAAACGACACCTTTCAGAATTGTACCAGCGGCTGAGAACAGCGACTCTCGACATGCGACAGGTCAAGCGGATTGATCATGTTAACACTTGAGTGGCCTTGTGAAACTCGTTTCGTTCACATGTACACGAACAGGCATCCGCTACGCTCTACTTGTTTATACACATTTCTTCTCCCTTGTCACGCAAACTATACTGCCACATTTAAAACTGGATATAAATATCTGTGTAATCAAATAGACACCCTCCGAGTCTATCTCCGAGCTGCTTATGAGCCAATGCAGCATCCGAATATACTAGCTAAAAAGAATCGCGCTCGCCGAAGCGTCATCTATATATCTTTGGAGACATCTTTAACGCATTCCGGAGACGCAAAACAAAGCAGCGTCTCCTCGTCACCAGCAGAGCATACACAAAACGCGCAACCCTCATCCGTCACGAAGACGATGCCAATTGACTTGCGATGATGTACAATAACTTGTATTCATCTGATTGTCGATGCAAGACTCCTTGGACCGCTCGAAAATACCTGACACACATTAGAAATAAGCAAATGTTCCCCATACCTTCGTGTTCTCAAACATGTCAAACGATATCTCGATGCTACAAATCATCGCCTCATGTTCCGCGATACCAATCTAGCACTAGTGCAGTTGTACCTTCCTAGTATGTCGCATGTTCATCGCACTGTCGCATCCATCAGCAGTCGTAAAAGATAAAACATCCAAAACGCATCGACGCCATCACTCACTGCTCATATTGAACTGGTTCTATTGTCGAGAAACACTGCAATAGCATAGAACCACAGCACAGCTCTTTGCCGATATCAGCTTTTCTTCAAATCCCAGAATCTATTCACTGGAAAAACGCGCTTACCGCCAGCACGTCCTGTATAGCATCTACGTTGTTTTTTTCAGAAAGTATACACACAGAAAATTCTTCAGCCGCTCATCTCATGTAAGCGAACGACGTTCACACACACAGAGCTAGTTTCCAAGCCTTAATGACGTCACCTTCTTCAGACAACGGAACACCTATTTTACGCTATCAAGAGTCTACACGGTTCTTCCTTGTAAACATTCATTGTCAATCGCTCAAACCACTCATATTCTTTCTTCGCAAACATACGAATTGTAATTTTGCCTTGACTGCGAACAACTCGATTTCAGCAAACATGAAAAACAGTCCCAGTTTTTCATATTCGCCATTTTTTGTGCGAATCATTCATTAAATTTGCCGTGACCCGTTACATCTCAGCTTTCTATAATTACTCTGTCGCTCAGTTCTTAACAGACGATCTAACAGGCTGTCAGAGCATTCAAAATGTGATCTGACCTTAATATCATTACCGTATATGTAAAAACAACGCCACATGTGTTTTCATACGTTCTGAGATATTTACATACAACCGCGGTTCCTCGAAGTCATTCTCTCTACTCAAGGCTACATCACAAGAGCTCACTAGCAATGAATCATTAAACAAATGTCGTGTTACAAAACGCTGTCGAAACAGGGAAAACGTACGCTCTGCTTTTTACAAATGAAACGTCTATCAAGATTGTTTGTCACAGTCTAAGACCGAAACAGAAATGCCAGCTACGCAGAACCAGGAAAAAACCAGTATCATATAAAGGCGTCTAGCAGTTTAACCTACTCTATGACCGAAACATCTATGCCAATGTTTAATTCTGCTGACATGTTTGGTTGACTAGTTGAACGAATAGCGTTGGAAAGAAACGCCCTTGCGCAGTTTCTGTAGTATACCCACCATACTGCAACTACCGCCCACAGTGTAGAAACTGCTACACAAATTATTATCACATAAAAAAGCTCTCAGCTTCCTATTCCTGCTTATATAAAAGCAGTCAGCACTATGATATCATCTCATCTGTGATAGACGAAGTCTCTCTTGCAGTTGCCTTTTTTCTCACCGCGCCATTTCGCTCGCATCTCTGCATATCATCATTTTTAACAAATTCGGTTTGCTCTCGCCAATACTACACCGACCACCAGATCCTGTAACATAGTTTCGCAGACGTGCATACACAGTACCGCACTAAGTGCTAGTCAAGCAGTATATTCTCCCCCTACAGATAGTCTATATGCCGAACCTCCATGCACTAAGCAGGCGGCACACACTGTTCACAAGCCGTGTGCTTTAGCCAACAAACCAAAAATCTAGAACTGATTTTCTGCAGCATCAAGCGACACCTTTCAGAATCGTACAGCAGCTGAGAACAGCTTCTCTCGACAACGACACATTTTCGACAGGTCAAGCGGATTGATCATGCTAACACTTGAGTGGCCTTCAGAAACAGGTTCTCATCAACATATAAGCGACCAGGCATCTGCAACGCCTTACTTGTTGAAACATATCTCATTTCTCCTATCACGCACTATATACTGCCACGTTCCAAACTAGATAGAAATATCTGTGTAATCAAATAGACTCCCTCGGAGTCTATCACGGAGCCGCTTATGAGCCAATGCAGCATCCGAATATACTAGCTGAAAGCAATCGCGCTCGCCGAAGCGTCATCTATATATCTTTGGAGACATCTTTAACGCATTCCGGAGACGCAAAACAAAGCAGCGTCTTCTCATCACCAACAGAGCGTACACAAAATGCGCAGCCCTCATCCGTCACGAAGACGATGCCAATTGATTTGCGATGATGTACACTAAATTGTATTCATCTGATTGTCGATGCAAGACTCCTTGGACCGCTTGAAAAAACTCGACACACACCCGAAATAAGCAAATGATCTCCGTAACCTCCGGTTCTCAATCATTTCAGACGATATATCGATGCTACAAATCATCGCCTCATGTTCCGCGATACCAATCTAGCACTAGTGCAGTTGCACCTTCTTAGTATGTCGCATGTTCATCGCACAGTCGCATTCATCAGCAACCATAAAAGATAAAAGATCTAGAACGCATCGACGTCTTCACTCACTACTCATATTGAACTGAATCGATTGCAGAAAAACACTGCAAATCATAGAACCACAGCACAGCTCTTTGCCGATATCAGCGTTTCTTCAAATCCCAGAATCTACTCACTGGAAAAACGCGCTTACCGCCAGCACGTCCTGTATAGCATCTACGTTGTTTGTTTCAGAAAGTATACACACAGAAAATTCTTCAGCCGCTCATCTCATGTACGCGAAAGACGTCCACACAGAGCTAGTATCCATGCCTTAGCGACGTCACCTTCTTCAGACAACGAAACACTCATTTTGCACTATCAAGAGTCTACACGGTTCTTCCTTGTAAACATTCATTGTCAATCGCTCAAACCACTCATATTCTTTCTTCGCATTCATACGAATTGTAATTTTGCCCTGACTGCGAACAACTCGATTTCACCAAATATGAAAAAGAGTCCCCGTTTTTCATATTCGCCATTCATTGTGTGAATCATTTATTAAACCTGCCATGAACCGTTACATCTCAGCTTTCTATATTTACTCTGTCGCTCATTTCTTGACAAGCGCACTTACAGGCTGTCAAAGCAATCCAATTGTGATCTTACATCAATCTCTCTATCCCAAATGTAAACACAAAACCACATGTCTGTTCATACATTCTGAGAGATTTACATACAGCCGCGGTTCCTCGAAGTCAGACTCTCTACTATAGTCTACACCAAAGGAGCTCACTGGCTATGGATCATTGAACAAATGTCGTGTTACAAAACTTTGTCGAGACAGGGAAAACGTACGCTCTGCTTTTTACAAATGAATCTTCTCTCAAAATTGTTTGTCACAGTCTAAGCCCGAAACAGAAATGCCAGCTACGCAAAACCAGGAAAAAAGCAGTATCATATGAAGGCGTCTAGCAGTTTAACTTTTTCTATGACCGAAACATCTATGCCAATGTTTAATTCTGCTGACATGTTTGGTTGACTAGTTGAACGAATACCGTTGGAAAGAAATGCCCTTGCGCAGTTTCTGTAGTATACCCACCATACTGCAACTACCGCCCACAGTGTAGAAACCACTACACAAATTACCATCACATAAAAAAGCTCACAAACTCTTATCCCTGCTTATATAAAAGCAGTCAGCACTATGATATCATCTCATCTGTGATAGACGAAGACTCTCTTGCAGTTGCCTTTTTCCTCACCGCGCCATTCTGCTCGCATCTCTGCACATCATCATTTTTAACAAATTCGGTTTGCTCTCGCCAATACTTCACTGACCACCAGATCCTATAACACACGTTTGCAGTCTTGTTTATACACTATTGCACTATGTGCTAGCCATGCGATATATTCTCCCCGTTAAGATAGTCTATATGCCGAGCTTCCAAGCACTAAGCAGGCGGCGCAAACTGCCCACAAGCCGTGTGTTTTAGCCAACAATCCAAAAATCTAGAGCTGATTTTTTGCAGCATCAAGCGACACCTTTCAGAATTGTACCAGCGGCTGAGAACAGCGAGTCTCGACAACGACACATTTTCGACAGGTCAAGCGCATTGATCATGTTAACACTTGACTGGCCTTCAGAAACTTGATTCGTCCACATGTACACGATCAGGCATCCGCGTCGCTCTACTTGTTGATACATATCTGTTTTCTTCTATCATGCACTATATACTGCCACGTTCCAAACTGGATAAAAATATTTGTGTAATCAAATAGGCACCCTCCGAGTCTATCTCGGAGCTGCTTATGAGCCAATGCAGCATCCGATTATACTAGCTGAAAACAATCGCGCTCACCGAAGCGTCATGTATATATCTTTGGAGACATCTTTAACGCATTCCGGAATCGCAAAACAAAGCAGCGTCTCCTCATCACCAACAGAGCATACACAAAACACGCAACCCTCATCCGTCACGCAGACGATGCCAATTGACTTGCGACGATGTACAATAAATTGTATTCATTTGATTGTCGATGCAGGACTTCTTGGACCGCTCGAGAATACCTGACACACATTAGAAATATGCAAATGTTCCCCGTATCTTCCAGTTCTCAATCATCTCAAACGATATATCGATGCTACAATTCATCGCCTCATGTCTGCGATACCAATCTAGCACTAATGCAGGTGTACCTTCTTAGTATGTCGCATGTTCATCGCACAGTCGCATTCATCAGCAATCATAAAAGATAAAAGGTCCAGAACGCATCGACGCCATCACTCACTTCTCATATTGAACTGAATCGATTGCCGAAAGACACTGCAATACCACAAAACTACAGCACAGCTCTTCGCCGACATCAGCGTTTCTTCAAATCCCAGAATCTATTCACTGGAAAAACGCGCTTACCGCCAGCACGTCCTGTATAGAATCTACGTTGTCTGTTTGAGAAAGTATACACACAGAAAATTCTTCAGCCGCTCCACTCATGTAAGCGAACGACGTTCACACACACAGAGCTAGTTTCCGCGCCTTAATGACGTCACCTTCTTCAGACAACGGAACACTCATTTTACGCTATCAAGAGTCTACACGGTTCTTCCTTGTAAACATTCATTGTCAATCGCTCAAACCATTCAGATTCTTTCCTCGCAATCATACGAATTGTAATTTTGCCTTGACTGCAAACAACTCGATTTCAGCAAACATGAAAAACAGTCCCAGTTTTTCATATTCGCCATTCATTGTGTGAATCATTTATTAAAAATGCCATGACCCGTTACATCTCAGCTTTCTATATTCACTCTGTCGCTCATTTCTTAACAGACGCTCTAACAGGCTGTCAGAGCATTCAAAATGTGATCTGACCTTAATCTAATTACCGCATATGTAAAAACTACACCACATATGTTTTCATACGTTCTGAGATATTTACATACTACCGCGGTTCCTCCAAGTCAATCTCTCTACTCAAGACTACATCACAGGAGCTCACTCGCTATGAATCATTAAACAAATGTCCTGATACAAAACGCTGTCGAGACAGGCAGACCGTACGCTCTGCTTTTTACAAATGAAACTTCTATCATGATTGTTTGTCACAGTCTAAGCCCGAAACAGAAATGCCAGCTACGCGAAACCAGGAAAAAAGCAGTATCATATGAAGGCGTCTAGCAGTTTAACTTTTTCTATGACCGAAACATCTTTGCCAATGTTTAATTCTGCTGACATGTTTGGTTGACTACTTGAACGAATAGCGTTGAAAAGAAACGCCCTTGCGCAGTTCCTGAAGTATACCCACCATACTGCAACTACCGCCCACAATGTAGAAACTGCTACACAAATTACCATCACATAAAAAAGCTCACAAATTCTTATCCCTGCTTATATAAAAGCAGTCAGCACTATGATATCATCTCATCTGTGATAGACGAAGACTCTCTTGCAGTTGCCTTTTTCCTCACCGCGCCATTCTGCTCGCATCTCTGCACATCATCAGTTTCAACAAATTCGGTTTGCTCTCGCCAATACTACACCGACCACCAAATCCTATAGCAGAGTTTTGCAGACGTGCTTATACAGTACCGCACTAAGTGCTAGCCAAGCAGTATATTCTCCCCCTACAGATAGTCTATATGCCGAACCGCCATGCACTAAGCAGGCGGCACAAACTGCCCACAAGCCGTGTGCTTTAGCCAACAAACCAAAAATCTAGAACTGATTTTCTGCACCATCAAACGACACCTTTCGGAATCAAACCAGCGGCTGAGAACAGCTTCTCTCGACAACGACACATTTTCGACAGGTCAAGCGGATTGATCATGTTAACACTTGAGTGGCCGTCAGAAACAGGTTCTCATCTACATATAAACGACCAGGCATCTGCAACGCCTTACTTGTTGAAACATATCTCATTTCTCCTATCACGCACTATAAACTGCCACGTTCCAAACTGGATACAAATATCTGTGTAATCAAGTAAACTCCCTCCGAGTCTATTTCGGAGCCGCTTATGAGCCAATGCAGCATCCGAATATACTAGCCGAAAACAATCGCGCTCGCCGAAGCGTCATCTATATATCTTTGGTGACATCTTTAACGCATTCCGGAATCGCAAAACACAGCAGCGTCTCCTCCTCATTTACAGAGCATACACAAAACGCGCAACCCTCATCCGTCACGCAGATTATGCCAATTGGCTTGCGATGATGTACAATAAACTGTATTCATTTGATTGTCGATGCAGGACTTCTTGGACCGCTCGAGAATACCTGACACACATTTGAAATAAGCAAATGTTCCCCATACCTCCGTGTTCTCAAACATGACAAACGATATATCGATGCTACAATTCATCGCCTCATGTCTGCGATACCAATCTAGCACTAATGCAGGTGTACCTTCTTAGTATGTCGCATGTTCATCGCACAGTCGCATTCATCAGCAATCATAAAAGATAAAAGGTCCAGAACGCATCGACGCCATCACTCACTTCTCATATTGAACTGAAACGATTGCCGAAAGACACTGCAATACCACAAAGCTACAGCACAGCTCTTCGCCGACATCAGCGCTTCTTCAAATCCTAGAATCTATTCACTGGAAAAACGCGCTTACCGCCAGCACGTCCTGTATAGAATCTACGTTGTCTGTTTGAGAAAGTATACACACAGAAAATTCTTCAGCCGCTCCACTCATGTAAGCGAACGACGTTCACACACACAGAGCTAGTTTCCAAGCCTTAATGACGTCACCTTCTTCAGACAACGGAACACTCATTTTACGCTATCAAGAGTCTACACGGTTCTTCCTTGTAAACATTCATTGTCAATCGCTCAAACCATTCAGATTCTTTCCTCGCAATCGTACGAATTGTAATTTTGCCTTGACTGCAAACAACTCGATTTCAGCAAACATGAAAAACAGTCCCAGTTTTTCATATTCGCCATTCATTGTGTGAATCATTTATTAAAAATGCCATGACCCGTTACATCTCAGCTTTCTATATTCACTCTGTCGCTCATTTCTTAACAGACGCTCTAACAGGCTGTCAGAGCATTCAAAATGTGATCTGACCTTAATCTAATTACCGCATATGTAAAAACTACACCACATATGTTTTCATACGTTCTGAGATATTTACATACTACCGCGGTTCCTCCAAGTCAATCTCTCTACTCAAGACTACATCACAGGAGCTCACTCGCTATGAATCATTAAACAAATGTCCTGATACAAAACGCTGTCGAGACAGGCAGACCGTACGCTCTGCTTTTTACAAATGAAACTTCTATCATGATTGTTTGTCACAGTCTAAGCCCGAAACAGAAATGCCAGCTACGCGAAACCAGGAAAAAAGCAGTATCATATGAAGGCGTCTAGCAGTTTAACTTTTTCTATGACCGAAACATCTTTGCCAATGTTTAATTCTGCTGACATGTTTGGTTGACTACTTGAACGAATAGCGTTGAAAAGAAACGCCCTTGCGCAGTTCCTATACCCACCATACTGCAACTACCGCCCACAATGTAGAAACTGCTACACAAATTACCATCACATAAAAAAGCTCACAAATTCTTATCCCTGCTTATATAAAAGCAGTCAGCACTATGATATCATCTCATCTGTGATAGACGAAGACTCTCTTGCAGTTGCCTTTTTCCTCACCGCGCCATTCTGCTCGCATCTCTGCACATCATCAGTTTCAACAAATTCGGTTTGCTCTCGCCAATACTACACCGACCACCAGATCCTATAGCAGAGTTTTGCAGACGTGCTTATACAGTACCGCACTAAGTGCTAGCCAAGCAGTATATTCTCCCCCTACAGATAGTCTATATGCCGAACCTCCATGCACTAAGCAGGCGGCACAAACTGCCCACAAGCCGTGTGCTTTAGCCAACAAACCAAAAATCTAGAACTGATTTTCTGCACCATCAAACGACACCTTTCGGAATCAAACCAGCGGCTGAGAACAGCTTCTCTCGACAACGACACATTTTCGACAGGTCAAGCGGATTGATCATGCTAACACTTGAGTGGCCGTCAGAAACAGGTTCTCATCAACATATAAACGACCAGGCATCTGCAACGCCTTACTTGTTGATACATGTCCTGTTTTTCCCGTCACGCAAAATATACTGCCACATTCCGAACTGGATACAAATATCTGTGTAATCAAGTAAACTCCCTCCGAGTCTATTTCGGAGCCGCTTATGAGCCAATGCAGCATCCGAATATACTAGCTGAAAACAATCGCGCTCGCCGAAGCGTCATCTATATATCTTTGGTGACATCTTTAACGCATTCCGGAATCGCAAAACACAGCAGCGTCTCCTCCTCATTTACAGAGCATACACAAAACGCGCAACCCTCATCCGTCACGCAGATTATGCCAATTGGCTTGCGATGATGTACAATAAACTGTATTCATTTGATTGTCGATGCAAGGCTCTTTGGACCGTTCGCGAATACTTGATACACATTATAAAGTATGTTAATGTCCCTGATAACCCCGTCGTCCCAATCCTCTCTAAAAATGTATCGGTACTACAAATCAACTCTTCGTGAACCACGATATAACTCTCGCACTAGTGTAGTTGTACATTCGTGATATGTAGCGGGCTCATCACACATTCGCACTTAACAACAACTATACGAGACATAAGAAATAAGGCACCTCGACACCTCTTTACACTTTGCTCATATTGAACTAATTCCCCTGCTGAAGAATCTCCATCAACCTAGAACCAGAGCACAGATCTTCGGCAACAACGGCGTTTCTTCGAATCCGACAATCATTCTCAGTGGAAATAAGCGCCTACCGCCACCACGTTCTGCGTAGAATTTACTTTGTTCGGTTGAAAAAGAAAATACATAAAAAACCTCAGCCGCTCAATTCGTGTAAAAGAGAGAAGTATAGCCAGAATGAGTTCCTAAGCCACAACTGCGTCACTTTCTTCAGACAGCGAAACATTCGTTTTACGCTACCAGCTAAGTTACGCGTTTCTTCCTTGTAAAGATTCATTATCAGTCCACAACATTTCCGGATTCTCCTTTGTTGCTTTCATGAGAATTGTAATTTTACACTAGTCTGCAAACGACTCGACCTCACCAAACATGAGGAAAGACAGCATTCTCCCTTGTGCGCCATATACCATGTAAATCATTTATTCATCCTAGCATTTTTGGTCACATCTCAGCGTCCTACATCTATTCTCTCCCACATTAGTCAACAGGTGCACTTACAACCTTTCAGAAGATACAAATAGTGCATTAGTCAACAGGTGCACCTACAACCTTTCAGAAGATACAAATAGTGATCTGACTTCAGCACTTCTATGGAAATTTAAAGAGCAAAACCACTTGTCGCTCTGTGTGAAATGTTCTGCAGCTCAAAACCAGCTTTCTACTCTAGAATGCAAAACAGGAGGTTAGTAGCTACAGTTCGTTTGCTAAATGTTGTGAAACAAAGGTGTCGTGACACGAAAAACATCAGCTCTGCCAACCTTCCACAATTGAAACGTAACGTCTCTGACAGCCTCGCTTACAATCAGAGTCCTTTTACAATAATTCACAGATTAGCGTAGGAAGAGACGTTTTCGTGCAGCCCCTGAAATATACTCACCATACCGGATTCATGGTTCACAGCATATATACTGCTAGACAAAACATCTTTACATATAGAAGGCTCGAACTCCCTACGCCTGTCTATTTGAAAGCACAATGATATCGCCTGGTCTGCCTCCTAAGAAGACTCTCCCTCAGTTGCCTTTCTTCTCGCCACAACACGCTGATCGCGTCTTTGCATATTAGTTGTTTTCTACCGCATTCTTCCCGCTCTCACTAAAACTACACCGTCCAACAGACTCCATAACGCAGTTCTGCAGAATTTTACTACTTGACACCACACTACGTGCTAGCCAAGCAATTTCTACTGCCAACCAATAGACTACATGCCGAGCCTTGATGCACTGAGCAGGCATCACACACTTCCCATAAGCCAAGTGCTTCAGCCGAACAAACCAAAAAGCAAAACCAAGCTGCATTCTTCAGTATTCGAAATCTGCGGCTGAGAACAGCATTTCTCTCATGCATCTCATCAAAACAAAAAGTCGAGGGGAACCTCTCGACAACGATACTTTAGCGACAGGCCAAGCAAGCGACATCTGATTCACAAGAGCATCTACAAAAAAATGCTCTGAATCACATTCACATTACGATCGGCACGGCTGCGGATTGATCAACTTAACACTTGCGCAGTGGCTTTCAGAAACTTTTTCTCATCAACATACAACTGATCAGACATCCACAACGCTCTACTTGTTGAGATACATCTCTTTTCTCTAGTCACGCAAAATATTCTCCCACATTACAAAATGGAAAAACATATTTGTGTAATTAAATAGACAAACTTCAAGTCTATCTCGAAACCGCTTATGAGCCAAAGCAGCATACAAATGTACAAGCTGAAAACGATCACGCTCGCCGCGCCGAAGCGTCATGCATATTTGGAGGCACTCTTAACACATTCCGTGATCTTAGAACACAGCAGCTTGTTTTCACATCTCCATAAAAAAGAAAATCACATCCGCAGCTCTCATCAGTCACGCAGACTATGCCAACTATGCGATAGTTTACAATGCATCGGAATCAATTGTCTGTCGATGCAAGACTTCTTGGACCGCTCGAGCAAACCTGTTACACACTAAAAAATACAAACTTTTACTAATAACGTCCACTACTCAGGCAGCTCCAGTGGGCATCGACACAACAATTGACGCCTAGTGTGCCGCGATATTGATTTAGCTCCTTCGTAATATGTAGCATGTTCATCGCACATTTGCATTCATCAGCATCCATACAAGATATAACAAACAAGGCACGTCGACGCCTCATTCTCTGCTCATATCAAACTGATTCCATTGTTGAAAAATCTTCAACAACCTAGAACCACAAAACAGCTATTCAGCGACACTGGCATTTCTCCGAATCCGACAATCAGTTTCAGTGGAAATATGTGCCTATCGCAAGCACCTCTTCTATCGTATTTACACTTTTCGTTTGAGGAAGCAAACACGCAAAGAATACCTCAGCCGCTCAGTTCATATAGATGAATGGAGTACACCCAGTGCGAGTCTCACGCAACAACTACTTCACATTCTTCGAACAGCGAAACACTCATTTTACGCTATCAATTGTCTACGCGTTCACTCTTGATAAACATTCATTATCAGTCTCTTGAACCCTTCAAAATTCTTTCTTCGCATTCATATAAATCCTAGTTTCGCACTAGTCTGCGAACAACTCGCTCTCATCCATTATGATAAAAGAACTCGGCCTCATTCAATCTAGCATGAGCTGCTACATCTCAGCTTCCTACATTTATTCTCTCGCGCAGTAATTGGAAGATGCACTTACAGTGTATGAACAAAGCGCGAATACAGACCGGAGAAAGCACAGCTGATGATCTGACTCAACCCATCTAGCGCAAATTTGAATGCAAAACCACGTGTCGCTCTACGTGGCATGTCCTGACAATTTCATACAACCACGGCTTTTTAGAGATAGTTTCTGTACTCTGAACTTCAAAAGAAAAGCTTACTAGCTACAAATCATTCGACAAATGATGTGACACAAAGCTCTGACGTGGCATGGAAGACGTAAGCTCTGCCTTCGACACTTCGAAATTCTATCATAATTGCATATCACAGTCTGCGACCGAAACCCCTAAACTTGCAACGTGACTCCTAAGAACAAACAGTATTTAATGAAAGGTCTAGTAGTTTATCTCACTCTAGAACCGCAATGTCTATGCCAGCCTCGCAAACTCTGCTGAAAAACAGTATCCTTTTACAACTATTCGCAGACAAGCGTGGGCAGAAACGCTCTTGTGTAGCCCCTGAAGTACATCCACCAGGCCGCAGCTGTGGCCCACAGCTTATATACTGCTATACAAACCACTTAACAGAAAAAAAGTCTCCATTCCCTATGCCTGTCTATGTAATAGTACAATGATATCATCTCGTTTGTCTCCGACAAAGAATCTCCCACAGTGGCCTCTTTTCTCTGCAGAACACTCTGCTCTCATCTTCGAACGTTTGTTCTTTTCTACTTTACTCTTTTGCTCTCACCAAAACTACACCGTCCAACAGACCCCATAGCACAGTAGTGCAGAGTTGTCTTTCTTGATACCACACTAAGTGAGCCAAGAACTCTACACTGCCGACAAATAGTCTACATGCCGAACCTCCCGTGCACTAACAAGGCATCATACACTGTCCACAAGCCACGTGCTTCAGCCGACCAAACCAACGAGCTAGGACTGATTTTCTACAACACCCAGCGACATCCTTCAGCATTTTTACAATGCGGTTGAGAACAGCTTTTCTCTCATGCATTGAAATGAAAGAGTCTGAGGACAACCTCTAGAAAACGACACACTGGCGAACGGCCAAAGGAGCAACAGTTGCATATTAAGAGCTTCTAAGAAAGACGCTGCGAATCACTTTGATACTACGAACGGCACGTGCGCTTAATGAAAAAATCTATATACCTGTTGCGAAGCAGCATTGTGGTGGACTTAAGAAATCTATTTCCACTTATATTCAGACGAAGACGATCAGGCGTTAACAAACCTCTGCTTGTTAAGCTACATATCTTTTCTCCAGTCAAGCGAAATATTCTCTTACATTCCAAACTGAAAAAAACACTTTTGTGATTGAATACACACCTTCAAGCCTATCGTTTAGCCCCTCGTAAGCCACCTTAGCAACACAAAGTGTAGCTGAAAAACAATCACGCTCACAGAATCGTCTCATACTCTTCGAGGCACCCAATGCAAGCTGTCACCGGCTTACTGCATCCGCAAACCTCATCCTTTATGCAGATGATTCCACCGAACCTGCGGTAGTGCATGAAAGATTTTAGAAAAATGATTGGCGATGCCAAACATCTTCGATCGCTCGAGCATACCTGCTGCACAATGTTACAACAAAACATAGATGCCCAAATCAACGCCCCATGTTCCGCGATACCAATCTAGCACTAGTGCAGTTGCACCTTCTTAGTATGTAGCATGTTCGTTGCACAGTCGCATTCATCAACAGTCATAAAAGATAAAACATCCAGAACGCATCGACGCCTTTACTCACTGCTCATATTGAACTGGCTCTATTGTCGAAAATCACTGCAATAGCATGGAACCACAGCACAGCTCTTCGCCGACATCAGCGTTTCTTCAAATCCCAGAATGTATTCACTGAAAAATTCGCGCATACGGCCACCACGTCCTGTATAGAATCTACGTTGTTTGTTTGAGAAAGTATACACACAGAAAATGCTTCAGCCGCTCAACTCATGTAGGTGAAAGACGTCCACACAGAGCTAGTATCCATGCCTTAGCGACGTCACCTTCTCCAGACAAGGAAACACTCATTTTACTTTATCAAGAGTCTACACGGTTCTTCCTTGTAAACATTCATTGTCAATCGCTCAAACCATTCATATTCTTTCTTCGCAGTCATATGAATGGTAGTTTTGCCCTGACTGCGAACAACTCGATTTCACCAAATATGAAAAACAGTCCCCGTTTTTCATATTCGCCATTCATTGTGTGAATCATCTATTAAACCTGCCATGACCCGTTACAGCTCAGCTTTCTATATTTACTCTGTCGCTTATTTCTTGACAAACGCACTTACAGGCTGTCAAAGCAATTTAAGTGTGATCTGACCTCGATCTCGCTAACCCAAACTTAGGCACAAAACCACATGTCTCTTCATATGTTCTGAGAGATTCACATACAACCGCGGTTCCCCGAAGTGAGACTCTCTACTCAAGGCTACACCACAGGAGCTCACTGGCTATGAATCATTATACCAATGTCCTGATACAAAACGCTGTCGAGACAGGCAAACCGTACGCTCTGCTTTTTACAAATGAAACTTCTATCATGATTGTTTGTCACAGTCTAAGCCCGAAACAGAAATGCCAGCTACGCGAAACAAGAGAAAAACCAGTATCATATGAAGGCGTCTAACAGTTTAACTTTTTCTATGACCGAAACATCTATGCCAATTCTTAATTCTGCTGACACGTTTGGCTGACTAGTTGGACGAATAGCGTTGGAAAGAAACGCCCTTGCGCAGTTCCTGAAGTGTACCCACCATACTGCAACTACCGCCCACAGTGTAGAAACTGCTACACAAATTACCATCACATACAAAAGCTCACAACTTCTTATCCCTGCTTATATAAAAGCAGTCAGCACTAAGCTATCATCTCATCTGTGATAGACGAAAACTCTCTTGCAGTTGCCTTTCTTCTCACCGCGCCATTCTGCTCGCATCTCTGCATATCATCATTTTTAATAAATCCCGTTTGCTGTCGGCAAGACTACACCGACCACCAGATCCTATACCACACTTTTGCAGACTTTTTTATACACTATTGCACTATGTGCTAGCAAAGTGATATATTCTCTCCGTTTAGATAGTCTATATGCCGAACCTCCATGCACTAAGCAGGCGGCACAAACTGCCCACAAGCCGTGTGCTTTAGCCAACAAACCAAAAATCTAGAACTGATTTTCTGCACCATCAAACGACACCTTTCGGAATCAAACCAGCGGCTGAGAACAGCTTCTCTCGACAACGACACATTTTCGACAGGTCAAGCGGATTGATCATGTTAACACTTGAGTGGCCGTCAGAAACAGGTTCTCATCAACATATAAACGACCAGGCATCTGCAACGCCTTACTTGTTGAAACATATCTCATTTCTCCTATTACGCAGTATATACTGCCACCTTCCAAACTAGACTAAAATATTTGTGTAATCAAATAGACTCCCTCCGAGTCTATTTCGGAGCCGCTTATGAGCCAATGCAGCATCCGAATATACTAGCTAAAAACAATCGCGCTCGCCGAAGCGTCATCTATATACCTTTGAAGACTTCTGTAACGCATTCCGGAATCGCAAAACAAAGCAGCGTCTCTTCATCACCAACAGAGCATACACAAAACGCGCAGCCCTCATCCGTCACAAAGACGATGCCAATTGACATGCGATGATGTACACTAAATTGTATTCATCTGATTGTCGATGCAAGACTCCTTGGACCGCTCGAAAATACCTGACACACATTTGAAATAAGCAAATGTTCCCCATACCTCCGTGTTCTCAAACATGACAAACGATATATCGATGCTACAAATCATCGCCTCATGTTCCGCGATACCAATCTAGCACTAGTGCAGTTGTACCTTCTTAGTATGTCGCATGTTCATCGCACAGTCGCACTCATCAGCAATCATAAAAGATAAAAGATCCAGAACGCATCGCCGCCATCACTCACTACTCATATTGAACTGAATCGACTGCAGAAAAACACTGCAAAACATAGAACCACAGCACAGCTCTTCGCCGACATCCGCGTTTTTTCAAATCCCAGAATCTATTCACTGGAAAAACTCGCTTACCGCCAGCACGTCCTGTATAGAATCTACGTTGTTTGTTTGAGAAAGTATACACACAGAAAATGCTTCAGCCGCTCAACTCATGTACGCGAAAGACATCCACACAGAGCTAGTATCCATGCCTTAGCGACGTCACCTTCTTCAGACAACGAAACACTCATTTTACGCTATCAAGAGTCTACACGGTTCTCCCTTGTAAACATTATTTGTCAATCGCTCAAACCATTCATATTCTTTCTTCGCATTCATACGAATTGTAATTTTGCCCTGACTGCGAACAACTCGATTTGACCAGATATGAAAAACAGTCCCCGTTTTTCATATTCGCCATTCATTGTGTGAATCATTTATTAAACCTGCCATGAACCGTTACATCTCAGCTTTCTATATTTACTCTGTCGCTCATTTCTTAACAAACGCACTTACAGGCTGTCAAAGCAATCCAAGTGTGATCTTACATCGATCTCTCTATCCCAAATGTAAACACAAAACCACATGTCTGTTCATACGTTCTGAGAGATTTACACACAGCCGCGGTTCCTCGAAGTCAGACTCTCTACTCAAGTCTACACCAAAGGAGCTCACTGGCTATGAATCATTGAACAAATGTCGTGTTACAAAACGCTGTCGAAACAGGGAGAACGTACGCTCTGCTTTTTACAAATGAATCTTCTCTCATAATTGTTTGTCACAGTCTAAGACCGAAACAGAAATGCCAGCTACGCAAAACCAGGAAAGAACCAGTATCATATGAAGGCGTCTAGCAGTTTAACTTTTTCTATGACCGAAAGATCTATGCCAATGTTTAATTCTGCTGACACGTTTGGTTGACTAGTTGAACGAAGAGCGTTGGAAAGAAACGCCCTTGCGCAGTTCCTATACCCACCATACTGCAACTACCGCCCACAGTGTAGAAACTGCTACACAAATTACCATCACATAAAAAAGCTCACAAATTCTTATCCCTGCTTATATAAAAGCAGTCAGCACTATGATATCATCTCATCTGTGATAGACGAAGACTCTCTTGCAGTTGCCTTTTTTCTCACCGCGCCATTCTGCTCGCATTTTTGCACATCATCAGTTTCAACAAAATCGGTTTGCTCTCGCCAATACTACACTGACCACCAGATCCTATAACACACGTTTGCAGTCTTGTTTATACACTATTGCACTATGTGCTAGCCATGCGATATGTTCTCCAAGTTTAGATAGTCTATATGCCGAACTTCCAAGCACTAAGCAGGCGGCACAAACTGCCCACAAGCCGTGTGTTTTAGCCAACAATCCAAAAATCTAGAGCTGATTTTTTGCAGCATCAAGCGACACCTTTCAGACTTGTACCAGCGGCTGAGAACAGCGACTCTCGACAACGACACATTTTTGACAAGTCAAGCATAATGATCATTTCAACACTTGAGTGGCCTTCAGAAACAGGTTCTCATCAACATATAAACGACCAGGCATCCGCTACGCTCTACTTGTTCGTACACATTTCTTCTCCCTTGTTACGCACTATATACTGCCACATTCCAAACTGGATATAAATATCTGTGTAATAAAATAGGCACCCTCCGAGTCTATCTCGGAGCTGCTTATGAGCCAATGCAGCATCCGATTATACTAGCTGAAAACAATCGCGCTCACCGAAGCGTCATGTATATATCTTTGGAGACATCTTTAACGCATTCCGGAATCGCAAAACAAAGCAGCGTCTCCTCATCACCAACAGAGCATACACAAAACACGCAACCCTCATCCGTCACGCAGACGATGCCAATTGACTTGCGACGATGTACAATAAATTGTATTCATTTGATTGTCGATGCAAGACTCCTTGGACCGCTCGAAAATACCTGACACACATTAAAAATATGCAAATGCTCCCCGTAACCCCCGGTTCTCAATCATCTCAAACGATATATCGATGCTACAAACCATCGCCTCATGTTCCGCGATACCAATCTACCACTAGTGCAGTTGTACCTTCTTAGTATGTCGCATGTTCATCGCACAGTCGCATTCATCAGCAACCATAAAAAATAAAAGATCCAGATTGCATCGACGCCTTCACTCACTACTCATATTGAACTGAATCGATTGCAGAAAAACACTGCAAAACATAGAACCACAGCACAGCTCTTCGCCGACATCAGCGTTTCTTCAAATCCCAGAATCTACTCACTGGAAAAACGCGCTTACCGCCAGCACGTCCTGTATAGCATCTACGTTGCTTGTTTCAGAAAGTATACACACAGAAAACGCTTCAGCCGCTCAACTCATGTAGGCGAAAGACGTCCACACAGAGCTAGTATCCACGCCTTAGCGACGTCACCTTCTTCAGACAACGAAACATTCATTTTACGCTATCAAGAGTCTACACGGTTCACTCTTGTAAACATTCATTGTCAATCGCTCAAGCCATTCATATTCTTTCTTCGCATTCATATGAATGGTAATTTTGCACCAGTCTGTAAACGACTCGATCTCACCAGATATGAAAAACAGTCCCCGTTTTCCATATTCGCCATTCATTGTGTGAATCATTTATTAAACCTGCCATAACCCGTTACGTCCCAGCTTGCTATATCTACTCTCTCGCGCATTTCCTAGCAAACGCACTTACAGGCTGTCAGAGCAATCCAGATGTGATCTGACTTCAATCTCCCTAACCCAAATGTAAACACAAAACCATATGTCTGTTCATATGTTCTGAGAGATGTACATACAACCGCGGTTCCTCGAAGTCAGACTCTCTACTCAAGGCTACATCACAAGAGCTCACTAGCTATGAATCATTGAGCAAATGTCGTGTTACAAAACGCTGTCGAGACAGGGAAAACGTACGCTGTGCTTTTTACAAATGATTCGTCTATCATGATTGTTTGTCACAGTCTAAGACCGAAACAGAAATGCCAGCTACGCAAAACCAGGAAAGAACCAGTATCATATGAAGGCGTCTAGCAGTTTAACCTACTCTATGACCGAAACATCTATGCCAATGTTTAATTCTGCTGACACGTTTGGTTGACTAGCTGAACGAATACCGTTGGAAAGAAACGCCCTTGCGCAGTTTCTGTAGTATCCCCACCATACTGCAACTACCGCCCACAGTGCAGAAACTGCTACACAAATTATTATCACATACAAAAGCTCACAACTTCTTATCTCTGCTTATATAAAATCAATCAGCACTATGATATCATCTCATCTGTGATAGACGAAGACTCTCTTGCAGTTGTCTTTTTTCTCACCGCGCCCTTTTGCTTGCATCTCTGCATATCATCATTTTTAACAAATTCGGTTTGCTCTCGCCAATACTACACCGATCACCAGATCCTGTAACATAGTTTCGCAGACGTGCTTATACAGTACCGCACTAAGTGCTAGTCAAGCAGTATATTCTCCACCTACAGATAGTCTGTATGCCGAACCTCCATGCACTAAGCAGGCGGCACACACTGTTCACAAGCCGTGTGCTTTAGCCAACAAACCAAAAATCTAGAACTGATTTTCTGCAGCATCAAGCGACACCTTACAGAATTGTACCAGCAGCTGAGAACAGCTTCTCTCGACAACGACACATTTTCGACAGGTCAAGCGGATTGATCATGTTAACACTTGAGTGGCCTTCAGAAACAGGTTCTCATCAACATATAAACGACCAGGCATCTAAAACGCCTTACTTGTTGAAACATATCTCATTTCTCCTATCACGCACTATATACTGCCACGTTCCAAACTAGATTAAAATATTTGTGTAATCAAATAGACTCCCTCCGAGTCTATTTCGGAGCCGCTTATGAGCCAATGCAGCATCCGAATATACTAGCTAAAAACAATCGCGCTCGCCGAAGCGTCATCTATATATCTTTGGAGACATCTTTAACGCATTCCGGAATCGCAAAACAAAGCAGCGTCTCCTCGTCACCAGCAGAGCATACACAAAACGCGCAACCCTCATCCGTCACGAAGACGATGCCAATTGACTTGCGATGATGTACAATAAATTGTATTCATCTGATTGTCGATGCAAGACTCCTTGGACCGCTCGAAAATACCTGACACACATTTGAAATAAGCAAATGTTCCCCATACCTCCGTGTTCTCAAACATGACAAGAGATATATCGATGCTACAAATCATCGCGTCATGTTCCGCGATACCAATCTAGCACTAGTCCAGTTGTACCTTCTTAGTATGTCGCATGTTCATCGCACTGTCGCATTCATCAGCAGTCGTAAAAGATAAAACATCCAGAACGCATCGACGCCATCACTCACTGCTCATATTGAACTGGTTCTATTGTCGAGAAACACTGCAATAGCATAGAACCACAGCACAGCTCTTTGCCGATATCAGCTTTTCTTCAAATCCCAGAATCTATTCACTGGAAAAACGCGCTTACCGCCAGCACGTCCTGTATAGCATCTACGTTGTTTGTTTCAGAAAGTATACACACAGAAAAATCTTCAGCCTCTCATCTCATGTAGGTGAAAGACGTCCACACAGAGCTAGTGTTCATGCCTTAGCGACATCACCTTCTTCAGACAACGAAACACTCATTTCACACTATCAAGAGTCTACACGATTCTTCCTTGTAAACATTCGTTGTCAATCGCTCAAACCATTCATATTCTTTCTTCGCATTCATACAAATTGTAATTCTGCCCTGACTGCGAACAACTCGATTTCACCAAATATGAAAAAGAGTCCCCGTTTTCCATATTCGCCATTCATTGTGTGAATTATTTATTAAACCTGCCATGACCCGTTACATCTCAGCTTTCTGTATTTACTCTGTCGCTCATTTCTTGACAAACGCACTTACAGGCTGTCAAAGCAATCCAAGTGTGATCTGACTTCGATCTCTCTAACCCAAATTTAAGCCCAAAACCACAAGTCTCTTCCTATGTTTTGAGAGATTCACATACAACCGCGGTTCCCCGAAGTGAGACTCTCTACTCAAGGCTACACCACAGGAGCTCACTGGCTATGAATCAATAAACCAATGTCCTGACACAAAACGCTGTTGAGACAAAGAAACCGTACGCTCTGCTTTTTACAAATGAAACTTCTATCATGATTGTTTGTCACAGTCTAAGCCCGAAACAGAAATGCCAGCTACGCGAAACCAGGAAAGAATCATTATCATATGAAGGCGTCTAGCAGTTTAACCTACTCTATGACCGAGACATCTATGCCAATCTTTAATTCTGCTGACATGTTTGGTTGACTAGTATAACGAATACCGTTGGAAAGAAACGCCCTTGCGCAGTTCCTGAAGTATACCCATCATACTCCAACTACCGCCCACAGTGTAGAAACTGCTACACAAATTACCATCACATAAAAAAGCTCTCAGCTTCTTATTCCTGCTTATATAAATTCAATCAGCACTATGATATCATCTCAGCTGTGATAGACGAAGACTCTCTTGCAGTTGTCTATTTTCTCACCGCGCCATTTTGCTCGCATCTCTGCATATCATCATTTTTAACAAATTCGGTTTGCTCTCGCCAATACTACACCGACCACCAGATCCTATAACATAGTTTCGCAGACGTGCATACACAGTACCGCACTAAGTGCTAGCCAAGCAGTATATTCTCCCCCTACAGATAGTCAATATGCCGAACCTCCATGCACTAAGCAGGCGGCACAAACTGCCCACAAGCCGTGTGCTTTAGCCAACAAACCAAAAATCTAGAACTGATTTTCTGCAGCATCAAACGACACCTTACAGAATTGTACCAGCGGCTGAGAACAGCGACTCTCGACAACGACACATTTTCGACAGGTCAAGCGGATTGATCATGTTAACACTTGAGTGGCCTTCAGAAACAGGTTCTCATCAACATATAAACGATCACGCATCTGCAACGCCTTACTTGTTGAAGCATATCTCATTTCTCCTATCACGCACTAAATACTGCCACGTTCCAAACTAGATTAAAATATTTGTGTAATCAAATAGACTCCCTCCGAGTCTATTTCGGAGCCGCTTATGAGCCAATGCAGCATCCGAATATACTAGCTAAAAACAATCGCGCTCGCCGAAGCGTCATCTATATATCTTTGGAGACATCATTAACGCATTCCGGAATCGCAAAACAAAGCAGCGTCTCCTCGTCACCAGCAGAGCATACACAAAACGCGCAACCCTCATCCGTCACGAAGACGATGCCAATTGACTTGCGATGATGTACACTGAATTGTATTCATCTGATTGTCGATGCAAGACTCCTTGGACCGCTCGAAAATACCTGACACACATTTGAAATAAGCAAATGTTCCCCATACCTCCGTGTTCTCAAACATGACAAGAGATATATCGATGCTACAAATCATCGCCTCATGTTCCGCGATACCAATCTAGCACTAGTGCAGTTGTACCTTCTTAGTATGTCGCATGTTCATCGCACTGTCGCTTTCATCAGCAGTCGTAAAAGATAAAACATCCAGAACGCATCGACGCCATCACTCACTGCTCATATTGAACTGATTCTATTGTCGAGAAACACTGCAATAGCATAGAACCACAGCACAGCTCTTTGCCGATATCAGCTTTTCTTCAAATCCCAGAATCTATTCACTGGAAAAACGCGCTTACCGCCAGCACGTCCTGTATAGCATCTACGTTGTTTGTTTCAGAAAGTATACACACAGAAAAATCTTCAGCCGCTCATCTCATGTAGGTGAAAGACGTCCACACAGAGCTAGTGTCCATGCCTTAGCGACATCACCTTCTTCAGACAACGAAACACTCATTTCACACTATCAAGAGTCTACACGATTCTTCCTTGTAAACATTCGTTGTCAATCGCTCAGACCATTCATATTCTTCCTTCGCATTCATACGAATTGTAATTCTGCCCTGACTGCGAACAACTCGATTTCACCAAATATGAAAAAGAGTCCCCGTTTTTCATATTCGCCATTCATTGTGTGAATTATTTATTAAACCTGCCATGACCCGTTACATCTCAGCTTTCTGTATTTACTCTGTCGCTCATTTCTTGACAAACGCACTTACAGGCTGTCAAAGCAATCCAAGTGTGATCTGACTTCGATCTCTCTAACCCAAATTTAAGCCCAAAACCACAAGTCTCTTCCTATGTTTTGAGAGATTCACATACAACCGCGGTTCCCCGAAGTGAGACTCTCTACTCAAGGCTACACCACAGGAGCTCACTGGCTATGAATCAATAAACCAATGTCCTGACACAAAACGCTGTTGAGACAAAGAAACCGTACGCTCTGCTTTTTACAAATGAAACTTCTATCATGATTGTTTGTCACAGTCTAAGACCGAAAAAAAAATGCCAGCTACGCGAAACCATGAAAGAACCGGTATCATATGAAGGCGTCTAGCAGTTTAACCTACTCTATGACCGAAACATCTCTGCCTATTTTTAATTCTGCTGACAAGTTTGGTTGACTAGTTGAACGAATAGCGCTGGAAAGAAACGCCCTTGCGCAGTTCCTGAAGTATACCCACCATACTGCAACTACAGCCCACAGTGTAGAAACCACTACACAAATTACCATCACATAGAGAAGCTCACAACGTCTTATCCCTGCTTATATAAAAGCAGTCAGCACTATGATATCATCTCATCTGTGATAGACGAAGACTCTCTTGCAGTTGCCTTTTTTCTCACCGCGCCATTTTGCTCGCATCTCTGCATATCATCATTTTTAACAAATTCGGTTTGCTCTCGCCAATACTACACCGACCACCAGATCCTGTAACATAGTTTCGCAGACGTGCATACACAGTACCGCACTAAGTGCTAGTCAAGCAGTATATTCTCCACCTACAGATAGTCTATATGCCGAACCTCCATGCACTAAGCAGGCGGCACAAACTTCCCACAAGCCGTGTGCTTTAGCCAACAAACCACAAATCTAGAACTGATTTTCTGCAGCATCAAGCGACACCTTAGAGAAGTGTACCAGCAGCTGAGAACAGCGACTCTCAACAACGACACACTTTCGACAGGTCAAGGGAATTGATCATGTTAACACTTGAGTTGCCTTCAGAAACAGGTTCTCATCAACATATAAACGACCAGGCATCTGCAACGCCTTACTTGTTGAAACATATCTCATTTCTCCTATCACGCACTATATACTGCCACGTTCCAAACTAGATTAAAATATTTGTGTAATCAAATAGACTCCCTCCGAGTCTATTTCGGAGCCGATTATGAGCCAATGCAGCATCCGAATATACTAGCTAAAAACAATCGCGCTCGCCGAAGCGTCATCTATATATCTTTGGAGACATCTTTAACGCATTCCGGAATCGCAAAACAAAGCAGCGTCTCCTCGTCACCAGCAGAGCATACACAAAACGCGCAACCCTCATCCGTCACAAAGACGATGCCAATTGACTTGCGATGATGTACACTAAATTGTATTCATCTGATTGTCGATGCACGACTCCTTGGACCGCTCGAAAATACTTGACACACATTTGAAATAAGCAAATGTTCTCCGTAACCCCCAGTTCTCAATCATCTCAAACGATATCTCGATGCTACAAATCATCGCGTCATGTTCCGCGATACCAATCTAGCACTAGTGCAGTTGTACCTTCCTAGTATGTCGCATGTTCATCGCACTGTCGCATTCATCAGCAGTCGTAAAAGATAAAACATCCAAAACGCATCGACGCCATCACTCACTGCTCATATTGAACTGGTTCTATTGTCGAGAAACACTGCAATAGCATAGAACCACAGCACAGCTCTTCGCCGACATCAGCTTTTCTTCAAATCCCAGAATCTATTCACTGAAAAAACGCGCTTACCGCCAGCACGTCCTGTATAGAATCTACGTTGTCTGTTTGAGAAAGAATACACACAGAAAATTCTTCAGCCGCTCCACTCATGTAAGCGAACGACGTTCACACACACAGAGCTAGTTTCCAAGCCTTAATGACGTCACCTTCTTCAGACAACGGAACACTCATTTTACGCTATCAAGAGTCTACACGGTTCTTCCTTATAAACATTCATTTTCAATCGCTCAAATCATTCATTTTCTTTCTTCGCTTTCATACGAATTGTAATTTTGCACCAGTCTGTGAACGACTCGATCTCAACAGATAAGAAAACCAGCCCCAATTTCTTATATTCGCCATTCATTGTGTGAATTATTTATTAAACCTGCCATAACCCGTTACGTCCCAGCTTTCTATATCTGCTCTCTCGCGCATTTCCTAGCAAACGCACTTACAAGCTGTCAGAGCAATCCAGATGTGATCTGACTTCAATCTCCCTAACCCAAATGTAAACACAAAACCATATGTCTGTTCATATGTTCTGAGAGATGTACATACAACCGCGGTTCCTCGAAGTCAGACTCTCTACTCAAGGCTACATCACAAGAGCTCACTAGCTATGAATCATTGAGCAAATGTCGTGTTACAAAACGCTGTCGAGACAGGGAAAACGTACGCTGTGCTTTTTACAAATGATTCGTCTATCATGATTGTTTGTCACAGTCTAAGACCGAAACAGAAATGCCAGCTACGCAAAACCAGGAAAGAACCAGTATCATATGAAGGCGTCTAGCAGTTTAACCTACTCTATGACCGAAACATCTATGCCAATGTTTAATTCTGCTGACACGTTTGGTTGACTAGCTGAACGAATACCGTTGGAAAGAAACGCCCTTGCGCAGTTTCTGTAGTATCCCCACCATACTGCAACTACCGCCCACAGTGCAGAAACTGCTACACAAATTATTATCACATAAAAAAGCTCTCAGCTTCTTATTCCTGCTTATATAAAATCAATCACCACAATGATATCATCTCATTTGTGATAGACGAAGACTCTCTTGCAGTTGTCTTTTTTCTCACCGCGCCCTTTTGCTTGCATCTCTGCATATCATCATTTTTAACAAATTCGGTTTGCTCTCGCCAATACTACACCGACCACCAGATCCTGTAACATAGTTTCGCAGACGTGCTTATACAGTACCGCACTAAGTGCTAGTCAAGCAGTATATTCTCCACCTACAGATAGTCTGTATGCCGAACCTCCATGCACTAAGCAGGCGGCACAAACTGCCCACAAGCCGTGTGCTTTACCCAACAAACCAAAAATCTAGAACTGATTTTCTGCACCATCAAACGACATCTTTCGGAATCGTACCAGCGGCTGAGAACAGCTTCTCTCGACAACGACACATTTTCGACAGGTCAAGCGGATTGATCATGTTAACACTTGAGTGGCCTTCAGAAACAGGTTCTCATCAACATATAAACGACCAGGCATCTGCAACGCCTTACTTGTTGGTACATATCTCATTTCTCCTATCACGCACTATAAACTGCCACGTTCCAAACTGGATATAAATATCTGTGTAATCAAATAGACACCCTCGGAGTCTATCACGGAGCCGTTTATAAGCCTACGCAGCATCCGAATATACTAGCTAACAACAATCGCGCTCGCCGAAAAGTCATGTATATCTTTTTGGAGACATCTTTAACGCATTCCGGAATCGCAAAACAAAGCAGCGTCTCCTCATCATTAACAGAGCATACACAAAACGCGCAACCCTCATCCGTCACGCAGATTATGCCAATTGGCTTGCGATGATGTACAATAAACTGTATTCATTTGATTGTCGATGCAAGGCTCTTTGGACCGTTCGAGAATACTTGATACACATTATAAAGTATGTTAATGTCCCTGGTAACCCCGTCTTCCCAATCCTCTCTAAAAATGTATCGGTACTACAAATCAACTCTTCGTGAACCACGATATAACTCTCGCACTAGTGTAATTGTATCTTCGTGATATGTAGCAGGCTCATCACACATTCGCACTTAACAACAACTATACAAGACATAAGAAATAAGGCACCTCGACACCTCTTTACACTTTGCTCATATTGAACTAATTCCCCTGTTGAAGAATCTCCATCAACCTAGAACCAGAGCACAGATCTTCGGCAACACCGGCGTTTCTTCGAATCCGACAATCATTCTCAGTGGAAATAAGCGCCTACCGCCACCACGTTCTGCGTAGAATTTACTTTGTTCGGTTGAAAAAGAAAATACATAAAAAACCTCAGCCGCTCAATTCGTGTAAATGAGAGAAGTATAGCCAGAATGAGTTCCTAAGCCACAACTGCGTCACTTTCTTCAGACAGCGAAACATTCGTTTTACGCTACCAGCTAAGTTACGCGTTTCTTCCTTGTAAACATTCATTATCAGTCCACAACCTTTCCGGATTCTCCTTTGTTGCTCTCATGAGAATTGTAATTTTACACTAGTCTGCAAACGACTCGACCTCACCAAAAATGAGGAAAGACAGCATTCTCCCTTGTGCGCCATATACCATGTAAATCATTTATTCATCCTAGCATTTTTGGTCACATCTCAGCGTCCTACATCTATTCTCTCCCGCATTAGTCAACAGGTGCACTTACAACCTTTCAGAAGATACAAATAGTGCATTAGTCAACAGGTGCACCTACAACCTTTCAGAAGATACAAATAGTGATCTGACTTCAGCACTTCTATAGAAATTTAAAGAGCAAAACCACTTGTCGCTCTGTGTGAAATGTTCTGCAGCTCAAAACCAGCTTTCTACTCTAGAATGCAAAACAGGAGGTTAGTAGCTACAGTTCGTTTGCTAAATGTTGTGATACAAAGGTGTCGTGACACGAAAAACATCAGCTCTGCCAACCTTCCACAATTGAAACGTAACGTCTCTGACAGCCTCGCTTACAAGCATTGTCCTTTTACAATAGTTCACATATTAGCGTGGGAAGAGACGTTTTCGTGCAGCCCCTGAAATATACTCACCATACCGGATTCATGGTTCACAGCATATATACTGCTAGACAAAACATCTTTACATATAGAAGGCTCGAACTCCCTACGCCTGTCTATTTGAAAGCACAATGATATCGCCTGGTCTGCCTCTTAAGAAGACTCTCCCTCATTTGCCTTTCTTCTCGCCACAACACGCTGATCGCGTCTTTGCATATTAGTTGTTTTCTACCGCATTCTTCCCGCTCTCACTAAAACTACACCGTCCAACAGACTCCATAACGCAGTATTGCAGAATCTTACTACTTGACACCACACTAAGTGCTAGCCAAGCAATTTCTACTGCCAACCAATAGACTGCATGCCGAGCCTTGATGCACTGAGCAGGCATCAGACACTTCCCATAAGCCAATTGCTTCAGCCGAACAAACCAAAAAGCAAAACCAAGCTGCATTCTTCAGTATTCGAAATCTGCGGCTGAGAACAGCATTTCTCTCATGCATCTCATCAAAACAAAAAGTCGAAAGGAGCCTCTCGACAACGATACTTTAGCGACAGGCCAAGCAAGCGACATTTGATTCACAAGAGCATCTACAAAAAAATGCTCTGAATCACATTCACATTACGATCGGCACGGCTGCGGATTGATCAACTTAACACTTGCGTAGTGGCCTTCAGAAACTTTTTCTCATCAACATACAACTGATCAGACATCCACAACGCTCTACTTGTTGAGATACATCTCTTTTCTCTAGTCACGCAAAATATTCTCCCACATTACAAAATGGAAAAACATATTTGTGTAATTAAATAGACAAACTTCAAGTCTATCTCGAAACCGCTTATGAGCCAAAGCAGCATCCAAATATACAAGCTGAAAACGATCACGCTCGCCGCGCCGAATCGTCATGCATATTTGGAGGCACTCTTAACACATTCCGTGATCTTAGAACACAGCAGCTTGTTTTCACATCTCCATAAAAAAGAAAATCACATCCGCAGCTCTCATCAGTCACGCAGACTATGCCAACTATGCGATAGTTTACAATGCATCGGAATCAATTGTCTGTCGATGCAAGACTTCTTGGACCGCTCGAGCAAACCTCTTCCACAATATAAAATACAAACTTTTACTAATAACGTCCACTACTCAGGCAGCTCCAGTGGGCATCGACACAACAATTGACGCCTAGTGTGCCGCGATATTGATTTAGCTCCTTCGTAATATGTAGCATGTTCATCGCACATTTGCATTCATCTGCATCCATACAAGATATAACAAACAAGGCACGTCGACGCCTCATTCTCTGCTCATATCAAACTGATTCCATTGTTGAAAAATCTTCAACAACCTAGAATCACAAAACAGCTATTCAGCGACACTGGCATTTCTCCGAATCCGACAATCAGTTTCAGTGGAAATATGTGCCTATCGCAAGCACCTCTTCTATCGTATTTACACTTTTCGTTTGAGGAAGCAAACACGCAAAGAATACCTCAGCCGCTCAGTTCATATAGATGAATGGAGTACACCCAGTGCGAGTCTCACGCAACAACTACTTCACATTCTTCGAACAGCGAAACACTCATTTTACGCTATCAATTGTCTACGCGTTCACTCTTGATAAACATTCATTATCAGTCTCTTGAACCCTTCAAAATTCTTTCTTCGCATTCATATAAATCCTAGTTTCGCACTAGTCTGCGAACAACTCGCTCTCATCCATTATGATAAAAGAACTCGGCCTCATTCAATCTAGCATGAGCTGCTACATCTCAGCTTCCTACATTTATTCTCTCGCGCAGTAATTGGAAGATGCACTTACAGTGTATGAACAAAGCGCGAATACAGACCGGAGAAAGCACAGCTGATGATCTGACTCAACCCATCTAGCGCAAATTTGAATGCAAAACCACGTGTCGCTCTACGTGGCATGTCCTGACAATTTCATACAACCACGGCTTTTTAGAGATAGTTTCTGTACTCTGAACTTCAAAAGAAAAGCTTACTAGCTACAAATCATTCGACAAATGATGTGACACAAAGCTCTGACGTGGCATGGAAGACGTAAGCTCTGCCTTCGACACTTCGAAATTCTATCATAATTGCATATCACAATCTGCGACCGAAACCCCTAAACTTGCAACGTGACTCCTAAGAACAAACAGTATTTAATGAAAGGTCTAGTAGTTTATCTCACTCTAGAACCGCAATGTCTATGCCAGCCTCGCAAACTCTGCTGAAAAACAGTATCCTTTTACAACTATTCGCAGACAAGCGTGGGCAGAAACGCTCTTGTGTAGCCCCTGAAGTACATCCACCAGGCCGCAGCTGTGGCCCACAGCTTATATACTGCTATACAAACCACTTAACAGAAAAAAAGTCTCCATTCCCTATGCCTGTCTATGTAATAGTACAATGATATCATCTCGTTTGTCTCCGACAAAGAATCTCCCACAGTGGCCTCTTTTCTCTGCAGAACACTCTGCTCTCATCTTCGAACGTTTGTTCTTTTCTACTTTACTCTTTTGCTCTCACCAAAACTACACCGTCCAACAGACCCCATAGCACAGTAGTGCAGAGTTGTCTTTCTTGATACCACACTAAGTGAGCCAAGAACTCTACACTGCCGACAAATAGTCTACATGCCGAACCTCCCGTGCACTAACAAGGCATCATACACTGTCCACAAGCCACGTGCTTCAGCCGACCAAACCAACGAGCTAGGACTGATTTTCTACAACACCCAGCGACATCCTTCAGCATTTTTACAATGCGGTTGAGAACAGCTTTTCTCTCATGCATTGAAATGAAAGAGTCTGAGGACAACCTCTAGAAAACGACACACTGGCGAACGGCCAAAGGAGCAACAGTTGCATATTAAGAGCGTCTAAGAAAGACGCTGCGAATCACTTTGATACTACGAACGGCACGTGCGCTTAATGAAAAAATCTATATACCTGTTGCGAAGCAGCATTGTGGTGGACTTAAGAAATCTATTTCCACTTATATTCAGACGAAGACGATCAGGCGTTAACAAACCTCTGCTTGTTAAGCTACATATCTTTTCTCCAGTCAAGCGAAATATTCTCTTACATTTCAAACTGAAAAAAACACTTTTGTGATTGAATACACACCTTCAAGCCTATCGTTTAGCCCCTCGTAAGCCACCTTAGCAACACAAAGTGTAGCTGAAAAACAATCACGCTCACAGAATCGTCTCATACTCTTCGAGGCACCCAATGCAAGCTGTCACCGGCTTACTGCATCCGCAAACCTCATCCTTTATGCAGATGATTCCACCGAACCTGCGGTAGTGCATGAAAGATTTTAGAAAAATGATTGGCGATGCCAAACATCTTCGATCGCTCGAGCATACCTGCTGCACAATGTTACAACAAAACATAGATGCCCAAATCAACGCCCCATGTTCCGCGATACCAATCTAGCACTAGTGCAGTTGAACCTTCTTAGTATGTCGCATGTTCATCGCACAGTCGCATTCATCAACAGTCATAAAAGATAAAACATCCAGAACGCATCGACGCCTTTACTCACTGCTCATATTGAACTGGCTCTATTGTCGAAAACCACTGCAATAGCATGGAACCACAGCACAGCTCTTCGCCGACATCAGCGTTTCTTCAAATCCCAGAATCTATTCACTGAAAAATTCGCGCATACGGCCACCACGTCCTGTATAGAATCTACGTTGTTTGTTTCAGAAAGTATACACACAGAAAAATCTTCAGCCGCTCATCTCATGTAGGTGAAAGACGTCCACACAGAGCTAGTGTCCATGCCTTAGCGACATCACCTTCTTCAGACAACGAAACACTCATTTCACACTATCAAGAGTCTACACGATTCTTCCTTGTAAACATTCGTTGTCAATCGCTCAGACCATTCATATTCTTCCTTCGCATTCATACGAATTGTAATTCTGCCCTGACTGCGAACAACTCGATTTCACCAAATATGAAAAAGAGTCCCCGTTTTTCATATTCGCCATTCATTGTGTGAATTATTTATTAAACCTGCCATGACCCGTTACATCTCAGCTTTCTGTATTTACTCTGTCGCTCATTTCTTGACAAACGCACTTACAGGCTGTCAAAGCAATCCAAGTGTGATCTGACTTCGATCTCTCTAACCCAAATTTAAGCCCAAAACCACAAGTCTCTTCCTATGTTTTGAGAGATTCACATACAACCGCGGTTCCCCGAAGTGAGACTCTCTACTCAAGGCTACACCACAGGAGCTCACTGGCTATGAATCAATAAACCAATGTCCTGACACAAAACGCTGTTGAGACAAAGAAACCGTACGCTCTGCTTTTTACAAATGAAACTTCTATCATGATTGTTTGTCACAGTCTAAGACCGAAAAAAAAATGCCAGCTACGCGAAACCATGAAAGAACCGGTATCATATGAAGGCGTCTAGCAGTTTAACCTACTCTATGACCGAAACATCTCTGCCTATTTTTAATTCTGCTGACAAGTTTGGTTGACTAGTTGAACGAATAGCGCTGGAAAGAAACGCCCTTGCGCAGTTCCTGAAGTATACCCACCATACTGCAACTACAGCCCACAGTGTAGAAACCACTACACAAATTACCATCACATAGAGAAGCTCACAACGTCTTATCCCTGCTTATATAAAAGCAGTCAGCACTATGATATCATCTCATCTGTGATAGACGAAGACTCTCTTGCAGTTGCCTTTTTTCTCACCGCGCCATTTTGCTCGCATCTCTGCATATCATCATTTTTAACAAATTCGGTTTGCTCTCGCCAATACTACACCGACCACCAGATCCTGTAACATAGTTTCGCAGACGTGCATACACAGTACCGCACTAAGTGCTAGTCAAGCAGTATATTCTCCACCTACAGATAGTCTATATGCCGAACCTCCATGCACTAAGCAGGCGGCACAAACTTCCCACAAGCCGTGTGCTTTAGCCAACAAACCACAAATCTAGAACTGATTTTCTGCAGCATCAAGCGACACCTTAGAGAAGTGTACCAGCAGCTGAGAACAGCGACTCTCAACAACGACACACTTTCGACAGGTCAAGGGAATTGATCATGTTAACACTTGAGTTGCCTTCAGAAACAGGTTCTCATCAACATATAAACGACCAGGCATCTGCAACGCCTTACTTGTTGAAACATATCTCATTTCTCCTATCACGCACTATATACTGCCACGTTCCAAACTAGATTAAAATATTTGTGTAATCAAATAGACTCCCTCCGAGTCTATTTCGGAGCCGATTATGAGCCAATGCAGCATCCGAATATACTAGCTAAAAACAATCGCGCTCGCCGAAGCGTCATCTATATATCTTTGGAGACATCTTTAACGCATTCCGGAATCGCAAAACAAAGCAGCGTCTCCTCGTCACCAGCAGAGCATACACAAAACGCGCAACCCTCATCCGTCACAAAGACGATGCCAATTGACTTGCGATGATGTACACTAAATTGTATTCATCTGATTGTCGATGCACGACTCCTTGGACCGCTCGAAAATACTTGACACACATTTGAAATAAGCAAATGTTCTCCGTAACCCCCAGTTCTCAATCATCTCAAACGATATCTCGATGCTACAAATCATCGCGTCATGTTCCGCGATACCAATCTAGCACTAGTGCAGTTGTACCTTCCTAGTATGTCGCATGTTCATCGCACTGTCGCATTCATCAGCAGTCGTAAAAGATAAAACATCCAAAACGCATCGACGCCATCACTCACTGCTCATATTGAACTGGTTCTATTGTCGAGAAACACTGCAATAGCATAGAACCACAGCACAGCTCTTCGCCGACATCAGCTTTTCTTCAAATCCCAGAATCTATTCACTGAAAAAACGCGCTTACCGCCAGCACGTCCTGTATAGAATCTACGTTGTCTGTTTGAGAAAGAATACACACAGAAAATTCTTCAGCCGCTCCACTCATGTAAGCGAACGACGTTCACACACACAGAGCTAGTTTCCAAGCCTTAATGACGTCACCTTCTTCAGACAACGGAACACTCATTTTACGCTATCAAGAGTCTACACGGTTCTTCCTTATAAACATTCATTTTCAATCGCTCAAATCATTCATTTTCTTTCTTCGCTTTCATACGAATTGTAATTTTGCACCAGTCTGTGAACGACTCGATCTCAACAGATAAGAAAACCAGCCCCAATTTCTTATATTCGCCATTCATTGTGTGAATTATTTATTAAACCTGCCATAACCCGTTACGTCCCAGCTTTCTATATCTACTCTCTCGCGCATTTCCTAGCAAACGCACTTACAAGCTGTCAGAGCAATCCAGATGTGATCTGACTTCAATCTCCCTAACCCAAATGTAAACACAAAACCATATGTCTGTTCATATGTTCTGAGAGATGTACATACAACCGCGGTTCCTCGAAGTCAGACTCTCTACTCAAGGCTACATCACAAGAGCTCACTAGCTATGAATCATTGAACAAATGTCGTGTTACAAAACGCTGTCGAGACAGGGAAAACGTACGCTGTGCTTTTTACAAATGATTCGTCTATCATGATTGTTTGTCACAGTCTAAGACCGAAACAGAAATGCCAGCTACGCAAAACCAGGAAAGAACCAGTATCATATGAAGGCGTCTAGCAGTTTAACCTACTCTATGACCGAAACATCTATGCCAATGTTTAATTCTGCTGACACGTTTGGTTGACTAGCTGAACGAATACCGTTGGAAAGAAACGCCCTTGCGCAGTTTCTGTAGTATCCCCACCATACTGCAACTACCGCCCACAGTGCAGAAACTGCTACACAAATTATTATCACATAAAAAAGCTCTCAGCTTCTTATTCCTGCTTATATAAAATCAATCACCACAATGATATCATCTCATTTGTGATAGACGAAGACTCTCTTGCAGTTGTCTTTTTTCTCACCGCGCCCTTTTGCTTGCATCTCTGCATATCATCATTTTTAACAAATTCGGTTTGCTCTCGCCAATACTACACCGACCACCAGATCCTGTAACATAGTTTCGCAGACGTGCTTATACAGTACCGCACTAAGTGCTAGTCAAGCAGTATATTCTCCACCTACAGATAGTCTGTATGCCGAACCTCCATGCACTAAGCAGGCGGCACAAACTGCCCACAAGCCGTGTGCTTTACCCAACAAACCAAAAATCTAGAACTGATTTTCTGCACCATCAAACGACATCTTTCGGAATCGTACCAGCGGCTGAGAACAGCTTCTCTCGACAACGACACATTTTCGACAGGTCAAGCGGATTGATCATGTTAACACTTGAGTGGCCTTCAGAAACAGGTTCTCATCAACATATAAACGACCAGGCATCTGCAACGCCTTACTTGTTGGTACATATCTCATTTCTCCTATCACGCACTATAAACTGCCACGTTCCAAACTGGATATAAATATCTGTGTAATCAAATAGACACCCTCGGAGTCTATCACGGAGCCGTTTATAAGCCTACGCAGCATCCGAATATACTAGCTAACAACAATCGCGCTCGCCGAAAAGTCATGTATATCTTTTTGGAGACATCTTTAACGCATTCCGGAATCGCAAAACAAAGCAGCGTCTCCTCATCATTAACAGAGCATACACAAAACGCGCAACCCTCATCCGTCACGCAGATTATGCCAATTGGCTTGCGATGATGTACAATAAACTGTATTCATTTGATTGTCGATGCAAGGCTCTTTGGACCGTTCGAGAATACTTGATACACATTATAAAGTATGTTAATGTCCCTGGTAACCCCGTCTTCCCAATCCTCTCTAAAAATGTATCGGTACTACAAATCAACTCTTCGTGAACCACGATATAACTCTCGCACTAGTGTAATTGTATCTTCGTGATATGTAGCAGGCTCATCACACATTCGCACTTAACAACAACTATACAAGACATAAGAAATAAGGCACCTCGACACCTCTTTACACTTTGCTCATATTGAACTAATTCCCCTGTTGAAGAATCTCCATCAACCTAGAACCAGAGCACAGATCTTCGGCAACACCGGCGTTTCTTCGAATCCGACAATCATTCTCAGTGGAAATAAGCGCCTACCGCCACCACGTTCTGCGTAGAATTTACTTTGTTCGGTTGAAAAAGAAAATACATAAAAAACCTCAGCCGCTCAATTCGTGTAAATGAGAGAAGTATAGCCAGAATGAGTTCCTAAGCCACAACTGCGTCACTTTCTTCAGACAGCGAAACATTCGTTTTACGCTACCAGCTAAGTTACGCGTTTCTTCCTTGTAAACATTCATTATCAGTCCACAACCTTTCCGGATTCTCCTTTGTTGCTCTCATGAGAATTGTAATTTTACACTAGTCTGCAAACGACTCGACCTCACCAAAAATGAGGAAAGACAGCATTCTCCCTTGTGCGCCATATACCATGTAAATCATTTATTCATCCTAGCATTTTTGGTCACATCTCAGCGTCCTACATCTATTCTCTCCCGCATTAGTCAACAGGTGCACTTACAACCTTTCAGAAGATACAAATAGTGCATTAGTCAACAGGTGCACCTACAACCTTTCAGAAGATACAAATAGTGATCTGACTTCAGCACTTCTATAGAAATTTAAAGAGCAAAACCACTTGTCGCTCTGTGTGAAATGTTCTGCAGCTCAAAACCAGCTTTCTACTCTAGAATGCAAAACAGGAGGTTAGTAGCTACAGTTCGTTTGCTAAATGTTGTGATACAAAGGTGTCGTGACACGAAAAACATCAGCTCTGCCAACCTTCCACAATTGAAACGTAACGTCTCTGACAGCCTCGCTTACAAGCATTGTCCTTTTACAATAGTTCACATATTAGCGTGGGAAGAGACGTTTTCGTGCAGCCCCTGAAATATACTCACCATACCGGATTCATGGTTCACAGCATATATACTGCTAGACAAAACATCTTTACATATAGAAGGCTCGAACTCCCTACGCCTGTCTATTTGAAAGCACAATGATATCGCCTGGTCTGCCTCTTAAGAAGACTCTCCCTCATTTGCCTTTCTTCTCGCCACAACACGCTGATCGCGTCTTTGCATATTAGTTGTTTTCTACCGCATTCTTCCCGCTCTCACTAAAACTACACCGTCCAACAGACTCCATAACGCAGTATTGCAGAATCTTACTACTTGACACCACACTAAGTGCTAGCCAAGCAATTTCTACTGCCAACCAATAGACTGCATGCCGAGCCTTGATGCACTGAGCAGGCATCAGACACTTCCCATAAGCCAATTGCTTCAGCCGAACAAACCAAAAAGCAAAACCAAGCTGCATTCTTCAGTATTCGAAATCTGCGGCTGAGAACAGCATTTCTCTCATGCATCTCATCAAAACAAAAAGTCGAAAGGAGCCTCTCGACAACGATACTTTAGCGACAGGCCAAGCAAGCGACATTTGATTCACAAGAGCATCTACAAAAAAATGCTCTGAATCACATTCACATTACGATCGGCACGGCTGCGGATTGATCAACTTAACACTTGCGTAGTGGCCTTCAGAAACTTTTTCTCATCAACATACAACTGATCAGACATCCACAACGCTCTACTTGTTGAGATACATCTCTTTTCTCTAGTCACGCAAAATATTCTCCCACATTACAAAATGGAAAAACATATTTGTGTAATTAAATAGACAAACTTCAAGTCTATCTCGAAACCGCTTATGAGCCAAAGCAGCATCCAAATATACAAGCTGAAAACGATCACGCTCGCCGCGCCGAATCGTCATGCATATTTGGAGGCACTCTTAACACATTCCGTGATCTTAGAACACAGCAGCTTGTTTTCACATCTCCATAAAAAAGAAAATCACATCCGCAGCTCTCATCAGTCACGCAGACTATGCCAACTATGCGATAGTTTACAATGCATCGGAATCAATTGTCTGTCGATGCAAGACTTCTTGGACCGCTCGAGCAAACCTCTTCCACAATATAAAATACAAACTTTTACTAATAACGTCCACTACTCAGGCAGCTCCAGTGGGCATCGACACAACAATTGACGCCTAGTGTGCCGCGATATTGATTTAGCTCCTTCGTAATATGTAGCATGTTCATCGCACATTTGCATTCATCTGCATCCATACAAGATATAACAAACAAGGCACGTCGACGCCTCATTCTCTGCTCATATCAAACTGATTCCATTGTTGAAAAATCTTCAACAACCTAGAATCACAAAACAGCTATTCAGCGGCACTGGCATTTCTCCGAATCCGACAATCAGTTTCAGTGGAAATATGTGCCTATCGCAAGCACCTCTTCTATCGTATTTACACTTTTCGTTTGAGGAAGCAAACACGCAAAGAATACCTCAGCCGCTCAGTTCATATAGATGAATGGAGTACACCCAGTGCGAGTCTCACGCAACAACTACTTCACATTCTTCGAACAGCGAAACACTCATTTTACGCTATCAATTGTCTACGCGTTCACTCTTGATAAACATTCATTATCAGTCTCTTGAACCCTTCAAAATTCTTTCTTCGCATTCATATAAATCCTAGTTTCGCACTAGTCTGCGAACAACTCGCTCTCATCCATTATGATAAAAGAACTCGGCCTCATTCAATCTAGCATGAGCTGCTACATCTCAGCTTCCTACATTTATTCTCTCGCGCAGTAATTGGAAGATGCACTTACAGTGTATGAACAAAGCGCGAATACAGACCGGAGAAAGCACAGCTGATGATCTGACTCAACCCATCTAGCGCAAATTTGAATGCAAAACCACGTGTCGCTCTACGTGGCATGTCCTGACAATTTCATACAACCACGGCTTTTTAGAGATAGTTTCTGTACTCTGAACTTCAAAAGAAAAGCTTACTAGCTACAAATCATTCGACAAATGATGTGACACAAAGCTCTGACGTGGCATGGAAGACGTAAGCTCTGCCTTCGACACTTCGAAATTCTATCATAATTGCATATCACAGTCTGCGACCGAAACCCCTAAACTTGCAACGTGACTCCTAAGAACAAACAGTATTTAATGAAAGGTCTAGTAGTTTATCTCACTCTAGAACCGCAATGTCTATGCCAGCCTCGCAAACTCTGCTGAAAAACAGTATCCTTTTACAACTATTCGCAGACAAGCGTGGGCAGAAACGCTCTTGTGTAGCCCCTGAAGTACATCCACCAGGCCGCAGCTGTGGCCCACAGCTTATATACTGCTATACAAACCACTTAACAGAAAAAAAGTCTCCATTCCCTATGCCTGTCTATGTAATAGTACAATGATATCATCTCGTTTGTCTCCGACAAAGAATCTCCCACAGTGGCCTCTTTTCTCTGCAGAACACTCTGCTCTCATCTTCGAACGTTTGTTCTTTTCTACTTTACTCTTTTGCTCTCACCAAAACTACACCGTCCAACAGACCCCATAGCACAGTAGTGCAGAGTTGTCTTTCTTGATACCACACTAAGTGAGCCAAGAACTCTACACTGCCGACAAATAGTCTACATGCCGAACCTCCCGTGCACTAACAAGGCATCATACACTGTCCACAAGCCACGTGCTTCAGCCGACCAAACCAACGAGCTAGGACTGATTTTCTACAACACCCAGCGACATCCTTCAGCATTTTTACAATGCGGTTGAGAACAGCTTTTCTCTCATGCATTGAAATGAAAGAGTCTGAGGACAACCTCTAGAAAACGACACACTGGCGAACGGCCAAAGGAGCAACAGTTGCATATTAAGAGCGTCTAAGAAAGACGCTGCGAATCACTTTGATACTACGAACGGCACGTGCGCTTAATGAAAAAATCTATATACCTGTTGCGAAGCAGCATTGTGGTGGACTTAAGAAATCTATTTCCACTTATATTCAGACGAAGACGATCAGGCGTTAACAAACCTCTGCTTGTTAAGCTACATATCTTTTCTCCAGTCAAGCGAAATATTCTCTTACATTTCAAACTGAAAAAAACACTTTTGTGATTGAATACACACCTTCAAGCCTATCGTTTAGCCCCTCGTAAGCCACCTTAGCAACACAAAGTGTAGCTGAAAAACAATCACGCTCACAGAATCGTCTCATACTCTTCGAGGCACCCAATGCAAGCTGTCACCGGCTTACTGCATCCGCAAACCTCATCCTTTATGCAGATGATTCCACCGAACCTGCGGTAGTGCATGAAAGATTTTAGAAAAATGATTGGCGATGCCAAACATCTTCGATCGCTCGAGCATACCTGCTGCACAATGTTACAACAAAACATAGATGCCCAAATCAACGCCCCATGTTCCGCGATACCAATCTAGCACTAGTGCAGTTGAACCTTCTTAGTATGTCGCATGTTCATCGCACAGTCGCATTCATCAACAGTCATAAAAGATAAAACATCCAGAACGCATCGACGCCTTTACTCACTGCTCATATTGAACTGGCTCTATTGTCGAAAACCACTGCAATAGCATGGAACCACAGCACAGCTCTTCGCCGACATCAGCGTTTCTTCAAATCCCAGAATCTATTCACTGAAAAATTCGCGCATACGGCCACCACGTCCTGTATAGAATCTACGTTGTTTGTTTGAGAAAGTATACACACAGAAAATGCTTCAGCCGCTCAACTTATGTAGTCGAAAGACGTCCACACAGAGCTAGAATCCAAGCCTTAGCGACGTCACCTTCTCCAGACAAGGAAACACTCATTTTACTTTATCAAGAGTCTACACGGTTCTTCCTTGTAAACATTCATTGTCAATCGCTCAAACCATTCATATTCTTTCTTCGCAGTCATATGAATGGTAGTTTTGCCCTGACTGCGAACACCTCGATTTCACCAAATATGAAAAACAGTCCCCGTTTTTCATATTCGCCATTCATTGTGTGAATCGTTTATTAAACCTGCCATGACCCGTTACAGCTCAGCTTTCTATATTTACTCTGTCGCTTATTTCTTGACAAACGCACTTACAGGCTGTCAAAGCAATTTAAGTGTGATCTGACCTCGATCTCGCTAACCCAAACTTAGGCACAAAACCACATGTCTCTTCATATGTTCTGAGAGATTCACATACAACCGCGGTTCCCCGAAGTGAGACTCTCTACTCAAGGCTACACCACAGGAGCTCACTGGCTATGAATCATTATACCAATGTCCTGATACAAAACGCTGTCGAGACAGGCAAACCGTACGCTCTGCTTTTTACAAATGAAACTTCTATCATGAATGTTTGTCACAGTCTAAGCCCGAAACAGAAATGCCAGCTACGCGAAACCAGGGAAAAACCAGTATCATATGAAGGCGTCTAACAGTTTAACTTTTTCTATGACCGAAACATCTATGCCAATTCTTAATTCTGCTGACACGTTTGGCTGACTAGTTGAACGAATAGCGTTGGAAAGAAACGCCCTTGCGCAGTTCCTGAAGTGTACCCACCATACTGCAACTACCGCCCACAGTGTAGAAACTGCTACACAAATTACCATCACATACAAAAGCTCACAACTTCTTATCCCTGCTTATATAAAAGCAGTCAGCCCTAAGCTATCATCTCATCTGTGATAGACGAAAACTCTCTTGCAGTTGCCTTTTTTCTCACCGCGCCATTCTGCTCGCATCTCTGCATATCATCATTTTTAACAAATTCCGTTTGCTGTCGGCAAGACTACACCGACCACCAGATCCTATACCACACTTTTGCAGACTTTTTTATACACTATTGCACTATGTGCTAGCCAAGTGATATATTCTCTCCGTTTAGATAGTCTATATGCCGAACCTCCATGCACTAAGCAGGCGGCACAAACTGCCCACAAGCCGTGTGCTTTACCCAACGAACCAAAAATCTAGAACTGATATTCTGCAGCATCAAACGACACCTTTCGGAATCAAACCAGCGGCTGAGAACAGCTTCTCTCGACAACGACACATTTTCGACAGGTCAAGCGGATTGATCATGTTAACACTTGAGTGGCCTTCAGAAACAGGCTCTCATCAACATATAAACGACCAGGCATCTAAAACGCCTTACTTGTTGAAACATATCTCATTTCTCCTATTACGCAGTATATACTGCCACCTTCCAAACTAGACTAAAATATTTGTGTAATCAAATAGACTCCCTCCGAGTCTATTTCGGAGCCGCTTATGAGCCAATGCAGCATCCGAATATACTAGCTAAAAACAATCGCGCTCGCCGAAGCGTCATCTATATACCTTTGAAGACTTCTGTAACGCATTCCGGAATCGCAAAACAAAGCAGCGTCTCCTCATCACCAACAGAGCATACACAAAACGCGCAGCCCTCATCCGTCACAAAGACGATGCCAATTGACATGCGATGATGTACAATAAATGGTATTCATCTGATTGTCGATGCAAGACTCTTTGGACCGCTCGAAAATACCTGACACACATTTGAAATAAGCAAATGTTCCCCATACCTCCGTGTTCTCAAACATGACAAACGATATATCGATGCTACAAATCATCGCCTCATGTTCCGCGATACCAATCTAGCACTAGTGCAGTTGTACCTTCTTAGTATGTCGCATGTTCATCGCACAGTCGCATTCATCAGCAATCATAAAAGATAAAAGATCCAGAACGCATCGCCGCCATCACTCACTACTCATATTGAACTGAATCGACTGCAGAAAAACACTGCAAAACATAGAACCACAGCACAGCTCTTCGCCGACATCAGCGTTTTTTCAAATCCCAGAATCTATTCACTGGAAAAACTCGCTTACCGCCAGCACGTCCTGTATAGAATCTACGATGTTTGTTTGAGAAAGTATACACACAGAAAATGCTTCAGCCGCTCAACTCATGTACGCGAAAGACATCCACACAGAGCTAGTATCCATGCCTTAGCGACGTCACCTTCTTCAGACAACGAAACACTCATTTTACGCTATCAAGAGTCTACACGGTTCTCCCTTGTAAACATTCATTGTCAATCGCTCAAACCATTCATATTCTTTCTTCGCATTCATACGAAGTGTAATTTTGCCCTGACTGCGAACAACTCGATTTGACCAGATATGAAAAACAGTCCCCGTTTTTCATATTCGCCATTCATTGTGTGAATCATTTATTAAACCTGCCATGAACCGTTACATCTCAGCTTTCTATATTTACTCTGTCGCTCATTTCTTGACAAACGCACTTACAGGCTGTCAAAGCAATCCAATTGTGATCTTACATCGATCTCTCTATCCCAAATGTAAACACAAAACCACATGTCTGTTCATACGTTCTGAGAGATTTACACACAGCCGCGGTTCCTCGAAGTCAGACTCTCTACTCAAGTCTACACCAAAGGAGCTCACTGGCTATGAATCATTGAACAAATGTCGTGTTACAAAACGCTGTCGAGACAGGGAAAACGTACGCTCTGCTTTTTACAAATGAATCTTCTCTCATAATTGTTTGTCACAGTCTAAGACCGAAACAGAAATGCCAGCTACGCGAAACAAGGAAAGAACCAGTATCATATGAAGGCGTCTAGCAGTTTAACTTTTTCTATGACCGAAAGATCTATGCCAATCTTTAATTCTGCTGACACGTTTGGTTGACTAGTTGAACGAATAGCGTTGGAAAGAAACGCCCTTGCGCAGTTCCTATACCCATCATACTGCAACTACCGCCCACAGTGTAGAAACTGCTACACAAATTACCATCACATAAGAAAGCTCACAAATTCTTATCCCTGCTTATATAAAAGCAGTCAGCACTATGATATCATCTCATCTGTGATAGACGAAGACTCTCTTGCAGTTGCCTTTTTCCTCACCGCGCCATTCTGCTCGCATCTCTGCACATCATCAGTTTCAACAAAATCGGTTTGCTTTCGCCAATACTACACTGACCACCAGATCCTATAACACAAGTCTGCAGTCTTGTTTATACACTATTGCACTATGTGCTAGCCATGCGATATATTCTCCCCGTTTAGATAGTCTATATGCCGAACTTCCAAGCACTAAGCAGGCGGCACAAACTGCCCACAAGCCGTGTGTTTTAGCCAACAATCCAAAAATCTAGAGCTGATTTTTTGCAGCATCAAGCGACACCTTTCAGAATTGTACCAGCGGCTGAGAACAGCGACTCTCGACAACGACACATTTTCGACAAGTCAAGCATATTGATCATTTCAACACTTGAGTGGCCTTCAGAAACAGGTTCTCATCAACATATAAACGACCAGGCATCCGCTACGCTCTACTTGTTCGTACACATTTCTTCTCCCTTGTTACGCACTATATACTGCCACATTCCAAACTGGATATAAATATCTGTGTAATAAAATAGGCACCCTCCGAGTCTATCTCGAAGCTGCTTATGAGCCAATGCAGCATCCGATTATACTAGCTGAAAACAATCGCGCTCACCGAAGCGTCATGTATATATCTTTGGAGACATCTTTAACGCATTCCGGAATCGCAAAACAAAGCAGCGTCTCCTCATCACCAACAGAGCATACACAAAACACGCAACCCTCATCCGTCACGCAGACGATGCCAATTGACTTGCGACGATGTACAATAAAATGTATTCATTTGAATGTCGATGCAGGACTTCTTGGACCGCTCGAGAATACCTGACACACATTAGAAATATGCAAATGTTCCCCGTATCTTCCAGTTCTCAATCATCTCAAACGATATATCGATGCTACAATTCATCGCCTCATGTCTGCGATACCAATCTAGCACTAATGCAGGTGTACCTTCTTAGTATGTCGCATGTTCATCGCACAGTCGCATTCATCAGCAATCATAAAAGATGAAAGGTCCAGAACGCATCGACGCCATCACTCGCTTCTCATATTGAACTGAATCGATTGCCGAAAGACACTGCAATACCACAAAACTACAGCACAGCTCTTCGCCGACATCAGCGTTTCTTCAAATCCCAGAATCTACTCACTGGAAAAACGCGCTTACCGCCAGCACGTCCTGTATAGAATCTACGTTGTTTGTTTGAGAAACTATACACACAGAAAACGCTTCAGCCGCTCAACTCATGTAGGCGAAAGACGTCCACACAGAGCTAGTATCCACGCCTTAGCGACGTCACCTTCTTCAGACAACGAAACATTCATTTTACGCTATCAAGAGTCTACACGGTTTACTCTTGTAAACATTCATTGTCAATCGCTCAAGCCATTCATATTCTTTCTTCGCATTCATATGAATGGTAATTTTGCACCAGTCTGTAAACGACTCGATCTCACCAGATATGAAAAACAGTCCCCGTTTTCCATATTCGCCATTCATTGTGTGAATCATTTATTAAACCTGCCATGACCCGTTACATCTCAGCTTTCTATATTTACTCTGTCGCTCATTTCTTGACAAGCGCACTTACAGGCTGTCAAAGCAATCCAAGTGTGATCTGACATTGATCTCTCTAGCCCATATCAAAGCACAAAACCACATGTCTCTTCCTATGTTCTGAGAGATTCAAATACAACCGCGGTTCCTCAAAGTCAGACTCTCTACTCAAGGCTACATCACAAGAGCTCACTAGCTATGAATCATTGAACAAATGTCGTGCTACAAAACGCTGTCGAGACAGGGAAAACGTACGCTTGCTTTTTACAAATGAAACGTCTATCATGATTGTTTGTCACAGTCTAAGACCGAAACAGAAATGCCAGCTACGCGAAACCATGAAAGAACCAGTATCATACGAAGGCGTCTAGCAGTTTAACCTGCTCTATGACCGAAACATCTACGCCAATGTTCAATTCTGCTGACACGTTTGGTTGACTAGTTGAACGAATACCGTCGGAAAGAAACGCCCTTGCGCAGTTTCTGTAGTATACCCACCATACTGCAACTACCGCCCACAGTGTAGAAACTGCTACACAAATTACCATCACATAAAAAAGCTCACAAATTCTTATCCCTGCTTATATAAAAGCAGTCAGCACTATGATATCATCTCATTTGTGATAGACGAAGACTCTCTTGCAGTTGCCTTTTTCCTCACCGCGCCATTCTGCTCGCATCTCTGCACATCATCAGTTTTAACAAATTCGGTTTGCTCTCGCCAATACTACACCGACCACCAGATCCTATAGCAGAGTTTTGCAGACGTGCTTATACAGTACCGCACTAAGTGCTAGCCAAGCAGTATATTCTCCCCCTACAGATAGTCTATATGCCGAACCGCCATGCACTAAGCAGGCGGCACAAACTGCCCACAAGCCGTGTGCTTTACCCAACAAACCAAAAATCTAGAACTGATTTTCTGCAGCATCAAGCGACACCTTTCAGAATCGTACAGCAGCTGAAAACAGCTTCTCTCGACAACGACACATTTTCGACAGGTCAAGCGGATTGATCATGTTAACACTTGAGTGGCCGTCAGAAACAGGTTCTCATCAACATATAAACGACCAGGCATCTGCAACGCCTTACTTGTTGAAACATATCTCATTTCTCCTATCACGCACTATATACTGCCACGTTCCAAACTAGATTAAATATTTGTGTAATCAAATAGACTCCCTCCGAGTCTATTTCGGAGCCGCTTATGAGCCAATGCAGCATCCGAATATACTAGCTAAAAGCAATCGCGCTCGCCGAAGCGTCATCTATATATCTTTGGAGACATCTTTAACGCATTCCGGAATCGCAAAACAAAGCAGCGTCTTCTCGTCACCAGCAGAGCATACACAAAACGCGCAACCCTCATCCGTCACGAAGACGATGCCAATTGACTTGCGATGATGTACAATAACTTGTATTCATCTGATTGTCGATGCAAGACTCCTTGGACCGCTCGAAAATACCTGACACACATTGGAAATAAGCAAATGTTCCCCATACCTTCGTGTTCTCAAACATGTCAAACGATATCTCGATGCTACAAATCATCGCCTCATGTTCCGCGATACCAATCTAGCACTAGTGCAGTTGTACCTTCCTAGTATGTCGCATGTTCATCGCACTGTCGCATTCATCAGCAGTCGTAGAAGATAAAACATCCAAAACGCATCGACGCCATCACTCACTGCTCATATTGAACTGGTTCTATTGTCGAGAAACACTGCAATAGCATAGAACCACAGCACAGCTCTTTGCCGATATCAGCTTTTCTTCAAATCCCAGAATCTATTCACTGGAAAAACGCGCTTACCGCCAGCACGTCCTGTATAGCATCTACGTTGTTTTTTTCAGAAAGTATACACACAGAAAATTCTTCAGCCGCTCATCTCATGTAAGCGAAGGACGTTCACACACACAGAGCTAGTTTCCGCGCCTTAATGACGTCACCTTCTTCAGACAACGGAACACTCATTTTACGCTATCAAGAGTCTACACGGTTCTTCCTTGTAAACAATCATTGTCAATCGCTCAAGCCATTCATATTCTTTCTTCGCATTCATACGAATTGTAATTTTGCCCTGACTGCGAACAACTCGATTTGACCAGATATGAAAAACAGTCCCCGTTTTTCATATTCGCCATTCATTGTGTGAATCATTTATTAAACCTGCCATGACACGTTACATCTCAGCTTTCTATATCTACTCTATCGCGCATTTCTCAACAAACGCACTTACAGGCTGTCAAAGCAATCCAAGTGTGATCTGACTTCGACCTCTCTAACCCAAAATTAAGCACAAAACCGCATGTCTCTTCCTATGTTCTGAGAGATTCAAATACAACCGCGGTTCCTCGAAGTCAGACTCTCTAGTCAAGGCTACATCACAGAACCTCACTGGCTATGAATCAATAAACCAATGTCCTGATACAAAACGCTGTTGAGACAGGGAAACCGTACGCTCTGCTTTTTACAAGTGAAACTTCTATCATGATTGTTTGTCACAGTCTAAGACCGAAACAGAAATGCCAGCTACGCGAAACCAGGAAAGAACCAGTATCATATGAAGGCGTCTAGCAGTTTAGCTTTTTCTATGACCGAAAGATCTATGCCAATCTTTAATTCTGCTGACACGTTTGGTTGACTAGTTGAACGAATAGCGTTGGAAAGGAACGCCCTTGCGCAGTTCCTATACCCACCATACTGCAACTACCGCCCACAGTGTAGAAACTGCTACACAAATTACCATCACATAAAAAAGCTCACAAATTCTTATCCCTGCTTATATAAAAGCAGTCAGCACTATGATATCATCTCATCTGTGATAGACGAAGACTCTCTTGCAGTTGCCTTTTTCCTCACCGCGCCATTCTGCTCGCATCTCTGCACATCATCAGTTTCAACAAATTCGGTTTGCTTTCGTCAATACTACACTGACCACCAGATCCTATAACACACGTTTGCAGTCTTGTTTATACACTATTGCACTATGTGCTAGCCATGCGATATATTCTCCCCCTACAGATAGTCTATATGCCGAACCGCCATGCACTAAGCAGGCGGCACAAACTGCCCACAAGCCGTGTGCTTTACCCAACAAACCAAAAATCTAGAACTGATTTTCTGCACCATCAAACGACACCTTTCAGAATCGTACAGCAGCTGAGAACAGCGACTCTCGACAACGACACATTTTCGACAGGTCAAGCGGAATGATCATGTTAACACTTGAGTGGCCTTCAGAAACAGGTTCTCATCAACATATAAACGACCAGGCATCTAAAACGCCTTACTTGTTGAAATATATCTCATTTCTCCTATCACGCACTATATACTGCCACGTTCCAAACTAGATTAAAATATTTGTGTAATCAAATAGACTCCCTCCGAGTCTATTTCGGAGCCGCTTATGAGCCAATGCAGCATCCGAATATACTAGCTAAAAACAATCGCGCTCGCCGAAGCGTCATCTATATATCTTTGGAGACATCTTTAACGCATTCCGGAATCGCAAAACAAAGCAGCGTCTCCTCGTCACCAGCAGAGCATACACAAAACGCGCAACCCTCATCCGTCACGAAGACGATGCCAATTGACTTGCGATGATGTACAATAACTTGTATTCATCTGATTGTCGATGCAAGACTCCTTGGACCGCTCGAAAATACCTGACACACATTAGAAATAAGCAAATGTTCCCCATACCTTCGTGTTCTCAAACATGTCAAACGATATCTCGATGCTACAAATCATCGCGTCATGTTCCGCGATACCAATCTAGCACTAGTGCAGTTGTACCTTCCTAGTATGTCGCATGTTCATCGCACTGTCGCATTCATCAGCAGTCGTAAAAGATAAAACATCCAAAACGCATCGACGCCATCACTCACTGCTCATATTGAACTGGTTCTATTGTCGAGAAACACTGCAATAGCATAGAACCACAGCACAGCTCTTTGCCGATATCAGCTTTTCTTCAAATCCCAGAATCTATTCACTGGAAAAACGCGCTTACCGCCAGCACGTCCTGTATAGCATCTACGTTGTTTTTTTCAGAAAGTATACACACAGAAAATTCTTCAGCCGCTCATCTCATGTAAGCGAACGACGTTCACACACACAGAGCTAGTTTCCAAGCCTTAATGACGTCACCTTCTTCAGACAACGGAACACCTATTTTACGCTATCAAGAGTCTACACGGTTCTTCCTTGTAAACATTCATTGTCAATCGCTCAAGCCATTCATATTCTTTCTTCGCATTCATACGAATTGTAATTTTGCCCTGACTGCGAACAACTCGATTTGACCAGATATGAAAAACAGTCCCCGTTTTTCATATTCGCCATTCATTGTGTGAATCATTTATTAAACCTGCCATGACACGTTACATCTCAGCTTTCTATATCTACTCTAGCGCGCATTTCTTAACAAACGCACTTACAGGCTGTCAAAGCAATCCAAGTGTGATCTGACCTCGACCTCTCTAACCCAAATTTAAGCACAAAACCGCATGTCTCTTCCTATGTTCTGAGAGATTCAAATACAACCGCGGTTCCTCGAAGTCAGACTCTCTAGTCAAGGCTACATCACAGAACCTCACTGGCTATGAATCAATAAACCAATGTCCTGATACAAAACGCTGTTGAGACAGGGAAACCGTACGCTCTGCTTTTTACAAATGAAACTTCTATCATGATTGTTTGTCACAGTCTAAGACCGAAACAGAAATGCCAGCTACGCGAAACCAGGAAAGAACCAGTATCATATGAAGGCGTCTAGCAGTTTAGCTTTTTCTATGACCGAAAGATCTATGCCAATCTTTAATTCTGCTGACACGTTTGGTTGACTAGTTGAACGAATAGCGTTGGAAAGAAACGCCCTTGCGCAGTTCCTATACCCACCATACTGCAACTACCGCCCACAGTGTAGAAACTGCTACACAAATTACCATCACATAAAAAAGCTCACAAATTCTTATCCCTGCTTATATAAAAGCAGTCAGCACTATGATATCATCTCATCTGTGATAGACGAAGACTCTCTTGCAGTTGCCTTTTTCCTCACCGCGCCATTCTGCTCGCATCTCTGCACATCATCAGTTTCAACAAAATCGGTTTGCTTTCGCCAATACTACACTGACCACCAGATCCTATAACACACGTTTGCAGTCTTGTTTATACACTATTGCACTATGTGCTAGCCATGCGATATATTCTTCCCGTTTAGATAGTCTATATGCCGAACTTCCAAGCACTAAGCAGGCGGCACAAACTGCCCACAAGCCGTGTGTTTTAGCCAACAATCCAAAAATCTAGAGCTGATTTTTTGCAGCATCAAGCGACACCTTTCAGAATTGTACCAGCGGCTGAGAACAGCGACTCTCGACAACGACACATTTTCGACAAGTCAAGCATATTGATCATTTCAACACTTGAGTGGCCTTCAGAAACAGGTTCTCATCAACATATAAACGACCAGGCATCCGCTACGCTCTACTTGTTCGTACAAATTTCTTCTCCCTTGTTACGCACTATATACTGCCACATTCCAAACTGGATATAAATATCTGTGTAATAAAATAGGCACCCTCCGAGTCTATCTCGGAGCTGCTTATGAGCCAATGCAGCATCCGATTATACTAGCTGAAAACAATCGCGCTCACCGAAGCGTCATGTATATATCTTTGGAGACATCTTTAACGCATTCCGGAATCGCAAAACAAAGCAGCGTCTCCTCATCACCAACAGAGCATACACAGAACACGCAACCCTCATCCGTCACGCAGACGATGCCAATTGACTTGCGACGATGTACAATAAATTGTATTCATTTGATTGTCGATGCAGGACTTCTTGGACCGCTCGAGAATACCTGACACACATTAGAAATATGCAAATGTTCTTCGTAACCCCCAGTTCTCAATCATCTCAAACGATATATCGATGCTACAAATCATCGCCTCATGTTCCGCGATACCAATCTAGCACTAATGCAGTTGTACCTTCTTAGTATGTCGCATGTTCATCGCACAGTCGCATTCATCAGCAACCATAAAAAATAAAAGATCTAGAACGCATCGACGCCCTCACACTACTCATATTGAACTGAATCGATTGCAGAAAAACACTGCAAAACATAGAACCACAGAACAGCTCTTCGCCGACATCAGCGTTTCTTCAAATCCCAGAATCTACTCACTGGAAAAACGCGCTTACCGCCAGCACGTCCTGTATAGAATCTACGTT